>NC_060144.1:158248449-158551479 GCF_021461385.2 Schistocerca piceifrons | reverse complement strand
GAGGGTCTGACGTGACAGTTAGGTCACGTTACAGACCTAACGCAAAGCTCGACACCTTCTACAGGTAACAAAAAGCAAAATAATCCGAAGCATGCGTCTGTATTGTTTAGAACCACGTCGTCTTTTCATAAACACAGGATGCATTTCTCAGAAACGAGAATGCATTCTTCATTCTGAGAAGCTCATGAGTAGACCGGTATATGAGATCAATTCGACGATAAGCCGTTGGAGAAGAACCTGTAACGTATGTCTCGTCGAACATAACTGAGCAAGGATGAAAATGACAGTTACGTGAATCTCCTCAATAGTATGAAGTGCGTGAATCAAAGGTTTGCCGTCGGAAGGACACATCAGAGAAGCAGTAGCATTAAGTATTGGGTTTACAATCAAACGTCTGAAAATATGCATTATCTCATTGAGTATCAATGTGAATTCCTGTAAGTAAAATGAAATCACTATCGTCTACTAACTGATGAGCGTATCAGGCCGAGGGTGCTGATCAACGTACCACTGTTCAATAAGTTGATCTTCGGTTAACTATCTTACTTTAATTTCCACACTAGATAGTGGTAGCATAACTGAATCGGACTTCGTATTTAAAGATGCAGGTTCTATTCAGAAAACAATGCACAAACAAGAAGACGTGATCCGCGGTCGGACTGATTGTTTTCGGACAATGTAAGTTACGCTTCTGGACACATCGCCTGTAAAACTGAAAATCCGTAGCATAATATGTATATGAGGAATGTATAGGTGACTTCGTTCAGATAGACACTTTTCATAAATTTGCCGACCTATTATTAAAAGCAGTATAAAGTACAAGATTTGCCAGTTGGTCGTAAGTGCGTCTACATTATATGACAAATATTTAGTTGACACTGACTTACATAGGGAGAAACGATCACCACTATAAAATATGGGAAATCAGAGCTCGTACGGAAAGATATAGGTGATCGTTCTTCCCGCGCGCGGTACGACCTCGGAATAATAGAGAATTGTGGTTCGATGAACCCTCTGCCAGCCACTTAAATATGACTTGCAGAGTATCCATGTAGTAGTAGAGCGATTCTTTCCTTAACAGACATGCACTATTAAGCAACTGACAAATAGTTTTATACATATCGATACGTTTATCTATGTTTTATTTTCTTACATTAATAATCTTTGTCCCCTTACTCTTATTAAAGTGTCTTCTTTTCATACGCTTGGAGTGGTGTACATTTTATTATGACGATATGGGTAAACATAAAAGTCATATTAGTTTGTTTCTTACTCTTTATTGCCCTCCTCTTTTTTTAAAAAAAAAAAAAATCACATTTTGTTCGTTGCATCTGCTCGGGGCGGACGTCGTAAGACATCCGTTTAAGTTCGTCGATGATCGATTAACTCAGTTTTTTATTACAGAGAGCACGTAACCCTCTGACCGAACACGCTGAGCTACCTTGCCGGCTGTCTCCTAAATCTTGCAAGTTATGGTTACACATGATTGTATTTCTGGGATTCAGCCATGAGCGACTATTTAAAATGAGCTTATTTAGTTGAACTGATATTAGATTTACATTTTGTTTTGCACTTGTTTTGTAATTTGACGAGTTGTTACTTTCGTGCACTTGTTTTGAGTGTTTAATTGACGCGCTCGGGTAATCTGACCTTTATTTTTTAGGTGTGTAGCCATTAGAGCGCGGTACCAAGGAAAACGGATCACAAAACTTCAATCTGAATCCTTAAACTCCCAGAACTACAAACATTTTTTAATTAAAGAATGTCTCTGATAATAGATATATTTACATACAATAACACAATAATAAAACATTCCTTTATTTACTGGTGGAGTAGAGAACCTCCTGCTCATTAGATATGAAATAGCAAAAGCCCTAGACAACCGTTTTTGTTTTCTTTATAACAAAACCGTAACGCTCATTTTACTAGAGTTCAGAGTGAATTTGTGTTCCATTGTTTCATGACGAAGCAGTTCGTTATATTCTTTAAATATATATCGTATTATGGCGAAATAGTTCATGAACAATGTTACATTTAATGGTTGGATTAATATACGAGTTTCAATTTGCAGTTCCGTTTTTAGGTAACTAATCTTTACAGACGGTATTGTTCCGTCACTTGGAGCAAAGATCATTGATAAGCGGCCGCATATGTACATGCACCGCTGTGACATCATGCCCAAGTTCTCCAGGAGAGTGATCACGTTGTAAGATGATGCATCAGCTCAGGCGACAGAGTAACGTGCGAATCTGCTTGTGTTGAGACGCCGTCGTCCGCAGTTGAGTTCATGAAAAGTATATATCACAGTATCAGTTTTCTGCAGAACATGACTTATTCTACTGTGGAAAGTGTGATATCAACGTTCGATATCAAACTTGCTAGGGGTAGCAGTTATCGACCGTGGTCCGTAATAGACATCGCTGGACCAGGGAGTCGCGACTAGCGCTGCTAGCGCCGCTCCGCGGCTTGTGACAAGTATCTAGGAGAGCCTTCGTCCAGTCTTTCTCGGGACGTCAAGTAGTGAAGTAGCATAGCCTTCAGCTGATAGGAAGCAACCTCTAACAAGGCGCTTAGTCAAGTATGGCATAAGTAATGCCTCCCTAGATATGTTTGTAATTATATGTATGCTGCATATGAGGAAGCCTGTACACAAGTACAGCTTATATTATTTTGTACCAACGACTTCTAATTATTTCAGTCGTTGCAGATACAGACTATGCAGCCAACTCCTTACCGACTTCAATGCCAAATCTTCAATATAGGTTTCTGTTTAGCATTGGTCACTTGTCATCATAACAACTGACGACGAGAATCATAACAAATGGCGACGAGGATGACACTCCAGTTTTTTTTAGGAGAGCTGAGCAGTGACAGCAGAGCTGATTCATCGATAGAACGGAGAAGAAATTTATTTCATTTGTGTTTGCAATATTTATAGATTATGTACCTGGCTGCACCACCCAGCCTCTCCGATTTGTATGAATGACGTGTGCAGGCAGTTTTCTCCTACTCCCGATTGTGATTCTTTGATTTAATTGTAGTGGCAAATCCAGAGGAACAAAATGTACTGGCAGAACTGTTTGTAGAATCAGCAGTCCAACGCACTACTGCACGCTTTGGGACAGCTCGTCCAGGGACAACAACAAGCTGTGCCACACGTACCGGCTGCACAGGAGCCGACCGTACAGCAGGCCACAGCACCGCCGTTTCGCGCCTTCAACGCCAGCGTACAGAGCTGGCAGGAGTGGCAGGTGCTGTTTTCACACCATCTGGCTGCATGCAACATTCAAGGTAAAACTAGGCTGCATGCGATTTTATCTTGTGTTGGCGTGTCCTCGTGCCGCATTCTCCTCAAACTATTCCCAAGAAGTTCACCAGAACATCACAGTTACGAAGAGCTTGTTAAAGCACTGACCGATTATTACAAGGAGAATATCAACATTGTGACATAAAAAGGTACGAATTTTTCTGCACAAAACGTGTACCTCAGCAGAATTAGCGTGAGTGAGTTGCAACTTTGCAAGGCCTCAGTCACGACTGTGAATTTTCATGTTCTTGTGGAATATCGTATTCTGACATCATGGTAAGGGACGCTATTGCGCAAAATATGTCAGACACATATATTGACGGCCGCTGTGGTCGAGATTCAGTCTGGAACCGCGCGAAGGCTACGGTCGCAGGTTCGAATCCTGCCTCGGGCATGGATGTGTGTGATGTCCTTAGGTTAGTTATGTTTAAGTAGTTCTAAGTTCTATGGGACTGATGACCACATACGTTAAGTCCCATAGTGCTCAGAAACATTTTTGAGCCTCCCGCTGTCTGTCACCTTAGCAAGGCAGCTGCTCGCGCACCACATACACATGCCGCTGTGGCGGTCAGCGCAAGCCGGCCCAGTTCACTTCCAGGAAACGGACACCTGTTAAGCGCTGGCCGCAGCCGCCAACATTGCGGTCATGCCCGCAGTGTAATTCCAAGCAATTACGCCAGAATTGCCCATCGCGCAAGGCCGTGTGTCATTTCTGCAACAAAGCGGGAACTGTCCAGGAGGTGTGCTTAAAAAGACAGAACTCTGAAAAACAGTATCACGTTTCCCGACGAAATAGCTTCCGCCGGAACGGTTTCAGCAATAAGACTTCCAATCACAACGAGCGACATGCAGTGGAAATAAATGTTGTAAATTCCCCTCCAGTACGTGTGACTTTGCCCGATTGTGACAATTTTGCTTGTGCTGCCAGTGCACGCCGACGAAAGAAGTCCCGCCACGCCCGATCTGCCCGTCAACATTTGTCCGTGAACATTGCTTCTCAGAATGACATTTTTCGCCAACGGCAGAACAAACTATTTCTCGACTTGCACATTCAGGATCATAAGACTCCTTTTCAGTTGGACTCTGGAGAGTCTGTTTCCCTAACGAATCGTAAAACTTACGACTTGCTTGGTTCACCTCCATTGCATAACGCACACGTTACGTTAACTGCCTACAGTGGTCAAAATATCTCGGTATTAGGACTGTGTAGTTTGCCAGCGACATACCGTGTACAAACTCAGGTGGTTTCTTTTCATGTACTGTGTTCACCGTCATCTGTAAATATTTTTGGTCTTGATTTATTTTATGTATTCTGCTTAACTGTGCGCGATGACTTACTAGCCGACACCAAGTCTTCCCACATACAGTGTTTCTGAACTATGTCAAGAGTTTGCCGACATTTTGTCCAGGTTTATGTGGCGCGAACTATTTTCAGGCGGATATTGAATTGAAGGACAATGCACAGCCGAAATTTTTCCGCGCTTGCACGGTGCCTCATGCACTTAGAAACGAAGTTGCTAACACATTGCATGAACTTGAGGATCAAGGGGTGATTGAACCGGTGACAGCATCACTATGGGTATCACTGTTAGTTATCTTAACGAAACTATCGGGCAAATTGCATGGATTTTAAAGCGACTGTCTATCCTCAACTTGTTGTTGCAACATTTCCTTTGCCACGTCGGGAAGACACGTTTGACAAATTGTCCCCACGAAAATATTTTTCTGAGTTAGATTTGCAAGATGCCTGTCTTCAGATTCCTGTGGATGAAGAATCCCAGAAGATTCTCGTCTTGAATACGCTTTTAGGTCTCTACAAATTTAAAAGGCTTCCATTCGGATGTGCCTCTGCCCCGGCACTATTTCAGGAGTACTTACAGACTCTTTGTGCGTCGATTCCCATAGAAGGATTGCCACAAGTCATTGTCACCGACAATGGACCTCAATTTGTGTCTGCAGAGTTCGAAACATTTTGTGAATCTAATAGTATTCAAGATTTGACTTCAGCACCGTTCTCTCCACAATCGAAAGAAGCCGCTGAAAGATTCGTTTAAGTCGCAAATGACTAAATTGGGCGACTCTTATTCTAGGGAGGACGCCCTTTTCTTGTTTATATCTTCGTATCGATCTCAGTCCCGCGACGGTGCTTCACCGGCTGAATTGTTGCATGGTCGTCCTCACCGAACTCTGATGAATTTGTTGCACCCACCTCACCCCATTTCTTTGCCACGGCAAACCCACAAATTCTGGCCAGATGATATTGTCTATTTTTGTCATTTCCGCGGCAGTCACTGGTGGTGGAAAGAGCGCGTTCTTCACCATCTTGGGCCCACTATGTTTGTCATATCAGCTGTATCAGGTGAGGTGCGCAGGCATCAGAATCATATGCACCTCTTTACTCGTGGGGTCTCTGCCGCCTGCCCTATGTTTCCAGTGTCAGCGACGACGGGACTGCCCCGCGGGGACCTCTTCCTTGCTCTCCTCGCCCCTGTGTGCCAGCGCTCGTAGCTTCGCCATTGCCACGCGACGATGGGCCAGCGCGGAAGCCATGTCTCTCGCCGGAGTCTCCCGCAGTGCCAGCATCGCTGCGGCGTCCTGATTACCATACGGACCAGGTGCCCTCAACAGTGATATGGCACAGTGACGTTCTGGTTACAACACCGTCCACCGCTGTAGAACAGTCGGCACTTCCTGATATCCAGTCACTGTTGCCGGTCAGGTGCCCCGACCCGATGGAGGTCCACCCTTCGGCTTCTCCCATTGCTGTTGAGGCACAGACACCTCACGTTGACGAGCACCCTGGAGCAGGTTTCCAGGCGTTTCCTGTCTCGCCTCGGCCCGAATGGCAGGGTGCGGGTGAGCATGTCTTGCCTGTAGTCAGTACTCCACCAGGCGGTCGCCGCCATATTCAACGGCCGTTCGCAGATTTGCGATGAAGGAATGTGGTATCAACGTTCGATACCACACTTGATAGGGGTCGCAGATATCGACAGCGGTCCGTAATAGATATCGCTGGACATACGAGTCGCAACTAGCGCCGTTCTGCGGCTTGTGACAAGTATCTAGCGAGCCCTTGTCCGCTCTTTCTCGGGGCGTCAACTAGGAATGTAGCACAGCATAGCCTTCAGCAACCTCTAATAAGGCGCTTAGTCAAGTATGGCACACATAATGCCTCTCTAGATATCAGTTTGTAATTCTATGTATGCAGCATATGAAGAAGCCTGTAACACTAGTTAAGTACAAAGTATATAATTTTTTACCAACGACTACAAATTATATCAGTCATTGCAGATACAGATTATGCAGCCAGATACTTACCGACTTCACTGCCAAACCGCAATACATGTTTCAATTTAGCATTGTTCACCTGTCATCATAACAACTGACGACGAGAATCATAACAGAAAGAATGACAATGTTATCAGTGCATCTCTTTCTTACTTTATAAGTAACTTAAGGTATTTGTTTGATGTGTCTTTTTTATTCTTTTTGATCCGCATTTTGGTATTGGAGAATTTCATTACGGATTTGTTTTCATTATTACTACCTTTATTAAATGTTTATTCTTCTTTACTTTCACAGTAAAATTAAGCAGCTGTTTATTAATATGAGGTGTCATGTCCGTTGTAGATTTGTGTCCAGGCACGTTGAATTCACCATCATAGCACTGTTTACTAGCGTCCTTGTTCGGTAGTTTGTATCTAGTTCATTATCACTATATGTACACACTTTCGCATTTCGAATGTGACGATTTCCCTGTGTTATAAATCCACTGTCGAGAGCGTACGGCGTTAGAATAGCTGCACATGATTGTCACAGTAGTACGAAGGGTTCGTAGTTCGGAAAGTGTCCAGCTTTACCGTCGTCAGAAGCGCTACACTTTTATTCCAAGAGTTCGTCAATTACAGAACCTGCACTGGGATTAACTCTGTACAACATAGCTCATGATTCACCAAAAGTAAGTGTTGTGGCCACATGTAGTAAGCGTTGCTTCATGCAGTGGAGAATGGCAAAACAGAGGCACGCCGGCGGCCAAGGCGTTGCGAAGTAGGTAGCCACAGATAGCCTTGCTTACAGCAGCAGTCTACCAGCAGGCTGACGCAAGGACGCACACAGGCCCAGCGCTGAGCGAAGCCTGGAGAGTTCTGAGTAAGGGAGGTGAGGCCAGCACGCTAAGTTATGCTCCAATATACTGCGGGAGTAAGAACAAAATGCTACCACCGAGGGTAAAAAACGTCCTCCTGCCAGATATAAATAGTGGAGCGCAGGCAGCAACAGACATAAGCCATTAGGCAGCAGTTCGGATCTGACGACGGACGTGGTCCGTGTCCGAATGTTCAGTCTTCGTAGGTGACGATTCTGGAAGTCTGTTCCAGCTCGCAGGAGTCATCCGTTCACCGCCAGCTCTGGAGGTCGGCCCGAGTTCAATCGGCACCATGGCTGACTAACTACAGTGAGAACTTCCAGCAGGACCAGACACAGCGCGGTCTTGGTCACAGGCGCCGACGGGGACTGACGCCCGGACTTCACGACGTTCATGAAAGGGTTAATTACTTACTAGCTAAAATTTTGTCTTACCCCACATATTTAGAAAGACTGTTTACAAGTTACTACGTACATATGGGTACTTTTTGTTTCAATACTGCTTTATAGTGAAGATAACGTTGCTTTTAGCTATTTCAGCTTCTTTGACAACTTACAGTCGCTATGTCGTAGAAACTAACTATAGCTATTATTTTGCTTCTATTATTCCTTCTGAATATGTTGCAGATGAACATTTTGCCAGTAATACAGTATTGATGATTTAGATACGCATAAACTTGTAGCCCACTTTATAAAACCCTAAATTTACGCCAGTTCCGATTGAGATCTCTCGTAGTCGTCAATATGGTTTGCTGTAAGTACACGTGTTCTCCATACACTCACATACTAAAAACATATATATTTACATTAAAATTGAGGAAAAACACACGCGAAAAAATGTTTCTTACTTTAACAAACTACAGTATGTACAGATAGCGTCAATTGGTGTAAACCACTGTCCTCCATGCTGACCGTTCTGTTGTGATATTGGTTGCTTGGTACAGTCAGAACCGAACACCGTTCGAACAGGCCTTGAAGGTCCTACGCTTCCGACCGACCGCGGTGTCATCCTCAGACAACATGCGTCACCGGATGCAGATACGGAGGGGCTTGTGGTCAGCACAACGCTCTCCTGTCCGCTGACAGTTTTCGTGACCGACGCCGCTACTTCTCAATCAAGTAGCCCCTCAACTGTCGCCTCAAGAACTGAGTGCACCACGCTTGCCAGCAGCACCCGGGAGACCTGGATGGTGACTCATCCAATTGCTAGCCAAGTCCGACAGCACTTAATACCGGTGATCTGACGGAAGACTTGGTACAGTACTATAGACTTATTACAACTTAACTATGTAGGTGGCCTTTGTACTTTTCATTACATAGTATACTTATACTTCAGATGTTCTGAGCACTGCGTGTAAAATCCTATTACCTATTTACATTGGCAGATACGTGAACTTACAAATAAAATTAAGCATTCCAAAAAGTATTACTGCTAATACTGGTAAGGGACTTTCGTACGACGAGAGCGACGGTTCTATTTTCTTTCAGTTAATCATTTTAGTTATTTCTCTTTTCACAATCTCACGCTTTGCCCGTGAAATGTAGTGTGTTGAAGATCAGTAGACCTTACGCGGTATCACTTACATATTGTACTGGAATCCCTTGATTATCCCACTTTTTCCGAAAATAACTCCATATACTTAATTAATAAACTGATTAGATCTGCCTAATTAATAAGATGTGGCAATAGATTGTGATACCGTATTCCGATTGCGGTTCTTGCTTGTTTACGCTTCGGTATTGCTATATTTACATGAGTGCGGTACACCTGTGCAGTGTTGTCATGAGCTTTCTGTTATGTTTTTTATTACCTCATGGTTACCTAAATGGTGCACTGTGATACAGTTTTGAAAAGGGACTGAGAAGATGAAGTGGATTACCAAAAACTAATACACAGCAATGTTTAAGATAGAGGCACTAATTTTCATCTGCTTGTACTGAACAGAGCTACGTGAATGGGAGTCGTACTATTTAATGTCCACCTGGTACCTAAACAAAATTTGCTCGAGCGTCATCATTTATTTCGTTGACGATCGTTTAAGGCCTGCAGCAGAACAAAGGAGAAAAACCACACTACCGAAGGAAAACACAAAATCTCCACATTATAAAACAAAATTCATAAAGGAACACGATACGAAAAGCATGATAACGGAGGGAATTCAGACAGTCACAACGGACTAGCTATTACAGCAAGCGGTAGTCCATCGCCGCCGGTCTCTAGCTTCACCTGCCATCGCTCTCCGCTGCATTTGTTTCAGGATTGTTAATAGTATCTCCATCACACCTTCCTTCGGACGTCCCCTTGGGCGTTTCCAGCAGCTCGGTTTGGGAGGGATTCATCAGTTCGAAAGTTATGGCCAAAATACTGCAGCCTCTTTTGCCCCAGTATTCGGCCAGTGTGTTGCTTTCCCAAACGGTCGTACAGGTTTTCTTTTGTTCGTTGTTGTCATTTATCTTCCACCGTATTGTAGAAGGCGCCGTAGATCTTTCGAAGTACAGGATCACAATTGTTGAAGTATATGAAAACAGACGTATATTAGTTACAAACTGCGGCGTGCACACGTTTTCTGCATGTCACCGTAACAACAGATATTGGGATTTATGTTACGACATGTTTGATGACGAGAGGGGCAGCAGCCTTTTCAGTAGTTGCAGGGGCAACAGTCTAGATGATTGACTGATCTGGCCCTGTAACACTAACCAAAACGGCCTTGCTGTGCTGGTACTGCGAACGACTGAAAGCAAGGGGATACTACAGCCGTAATTTTTCCCGAAGGCTCGCAGCTTTACTGTATGATTAAATGATGATGGCGTCCTCTTGGGCAAAATATTCCGGAGGTAATATAGTACCACATTCAGATATCCGGGCGGGGACTACTCAGGAGGGAGTCGTTATCAGGAGAAAGAAAACTGGCATTCTATGGATCGGAGCGTGGAATGTCAAATCACTTAATCAGGCAGGTAGGTTAGAAAATTTAAAAAGGGAAATGGAAAGGTTAAGTTAGCTATAGTGTGAATTAGTGAAGTTCGGTGGCAGGAGGAACAAGACTTTTGGTCATGGGAATACAGGATTATAAATAGAAAATCAAATAGGGGTAATGCTGGAGTAGGTCTAATAATGCATAAAAAGAAGGAGTGCGGGTAAGCTACTACAAACAGCATAGTGAATGCATTATTGTGGCCAAGATAGACACGAAGCCCACGCCCATTACAGTAGTACAAGTTTATATGCCAACTAGCTCTGCAGATGATGAAGAAATTGATGCCGGCCGAAGTGGTCGTGCGGTTAAAGGCGCTGCAGTCTGGAGCCGCAAGACCGCTACGGTCGCAGGTTCGAATCCTGCCTCGGGCATGGATGTTTGTGATGTCCTTAGGTTACTTAGGTTCAACTAGTTCTAAGTTCTAGGGGACTAATGACCTCAGCAGTTGAGTCCCATAGTGCTCAGAGCCATTTTTGAAGAAATTGATGAAATGTCTGATGAGATAAAAGAAATTATTCAGGTAGTGAAGAGAGATGAAAATTTAATACTCATGGATGACTGGAATTCAACAGTAGGAAAAGAAAGAGATGAGAACGTAGTAGGTGAATATGGATTGGAGCTAAGAAATGAAAGAGGAAGCCGCCTGGTAGAATTTTGCACAGGGCATAACTTAATCATCACTAACACTTGGTTCAAGAATCATGAAAGAAGGTTGTATTCATGGAAGAAACCTGGAGATACTAGAAGGTTTCAGATAGATTATATAATGGTAAGACTGAGATTTAGGAACCAGATTTTAAATTGTAAGACATTTCCAGGGGAAGATGTGGACTCTGACCACAATCTATTGGTTATGAACTGTAGATTAAAACTGAAGAAACTGCTAAAATGTGGGAATTTAAGGAGATGGGACCTGGAGAAACCGAAAGAACCAGAGGTTGTACAGAGTTTCAGCGAGAGCATAAGGGAACAGTTGACAGGAATGGGGGAAAGAAATACAGGAGAAGAAGAATGGGTAGCTTTGAGGGATGAAATAGTGAAGGCAGCAGAGGATCAAATAGGTAAAAAGGCGAGGGCTAGTAGAAAACCTTGGGTAACAGAAGAGATACTAAATTTAATTGATAAAAGGAGAAAAAACAAAAATGCAGTAAGTGAAGCAGGCAAAAAGGAATACAAACATTTCAAAAATGTGATCGACAGGTAGTGCAAAATGGCCAAGCAGGGATGACTAGTGGAGAAATGTAAGGATGTAGAGGCTTATCTCACGAGGGGTTAGATAGATACTGCCTACAGGAAAATTAAAGAGACCTTTGGAGAAAACAGAACCACTTGCATAAATATCAAGAGTTCAGATGGAAACCCAGTTCTAGGCAAAGAAGAGAAAGCAGAAAGGTGGAAGAAGTATATAGAGGGTCTATACAGAGGCGATGTTCTTGAGGACAATATTATGGAAATGGAAGAGGATGTAGATGAAGATGAAATGGAAGATATAATACTGTGTGAAGAGTTTGACGGAGCACTGAAAGACCTAAGTCGAAACAAGGCCTCGGGAGAAGACAACATTCCATTAGAACTACTGACAGCTTTGGGAGAACCAGTCCTGACAAAACTCTACCATCTGGTGAGCAAGATGTATGAGACAGGCGAAATTCCCTCAGACTTCAAGAAGAATATGATAATTCCAATCTCAAACAATCTCAAAGGTAGCAGGTGTTGACAGATGTGAAAATTTCCGAACTATCAGTTTAATAAGTCACAGCGGCAAAATACTAACCCGAGTTCTTTACAGACGAATGGAAAAACTGGTAGAAGCCGACCTCGGGGAAGATCAGTTTGGATTCCGTAGAAATGTTGGAACACGTGAGACAATACTGACCCTGCGACTTATCATAGTAGAAAGATTAAGGAAAGACGGACCTATGTTTGTAGCATTTGTAGACTTAGAGAAAGCTTTTGACAATGTTGACTGGAATACTCTCTTTCCAGTTCTGAAGGTGGCAGGGGTAAAATACAGGGAACGAAAGGCTATTTACAATTTGTGCAGAAAGCAGATTTCAGTTATCAGAGTCGAGGAACATGAAAGGGAAGCAGTGGTTGGTAAAGGAGTGAGACAGGGTTGTAGCCTCTCCCCGGTGCTATTGGATCTGTATATTGGGAAAGCAGTAAAGGAAACAAAAGAAAAGTTAGGAGTAGGTATTAAAATCCACGGAGAAGAAATAAAATCTTTGAGGTTCGCCGATGACATTGTAATTCTGTCAGAGACAGCAAAGGACATGGAACAGCTGTTGAACGGAATGGACAGTGTCTTGAAAGGAGGGTATAAGACGAATATCAACAAAACCAAAACGAAGATAATGGAATGTATTCGAATTAAGACGGGTGATGCTGAGGGAATTAGATTAGGAAATGAGGCACTTGAAGTAGTTAAAGAGTTTTGCTATTTGCGGTGCAAAATAACTGATGATGGTCGAAGTAGGGAGGATATCGAAAATGTAGACTGGCAATGGTAGGGAAAGCGTTTCTGAAGAAGAGAAATTTGTTAACACTGAGTATTGATTTAGGGGTCAGGAAGTCGTTTCTGAAAGTATTTGTGTGGAGTGTAGCCATGTATGGAAGTGAAACATGGACGATAAATAGTTTAGACAAGAATAGAATAGAAGCTTCCGAAATGTAGTGCTTTATAAGAATGCTGAGGATTATATGGGTAGATCACATAACTAATGAGGAGGTATTGAATAGAATTGGGGAGAAGAGGAGTTTGTGGCAAAACTAGATTAGGAGAAGGGATTGGTTGTTAGGACATGTTCAGAGGCATCCAGGGATCACCAATTTAGTACTGGAGGGCAGCGTGGAGGGTAAAAATCGTAGAGGGAGACCAAGAGATGAATACACTAAGCAGATTCAGAAGGATATAGGCAGGTGTAGGTACTGGGAGATGAAGAAGCTTGCTCAGGATGGAGTAGCATGGAGAGCTGCATCAAACCAGTCTCAGGACTGAAGACCACAGCAACAACAACATGTTTGATATGCCTGCCATCATTGGCGATGATGCGCCCAAGACGAATAGCGAACTTCTGCATAATCCGCCTAGGTGTCGGATAATCGATGCTGTCGATGACCTACTGAATGGCAGTTTTCAGCAATGCTGTACACCACCTTGTTCTAGTTTCATTTACATTTCTAATGGAGGTAAATTATCGTCTGTAGAATACGTCTTTTAGACTAAAGAACACGGGTAAGCGTTTATTATTCGTTGAGGCACATCTTCCGTCACTTCGCGTTTGTTACTCAGTACGAATCCCCAGTACTTGAATTCTCGAACTAGCACGAGGCTATGCCCGACAGTAACAACATAGGGAAGGGTAGCCAGACAGAAAGACGCAAGATATTTGATTTATCACCATTTACCACCAGCCGAGTCGTCTTCGCATAGTGTAGAGATCGGGAAGTATATTGTTGACACTTACCTACATAGGGAGGAACGATCACCGCGATATAATAAGGTAAATTAGAGCTCGTTGAAAGATCTAGGTGTTCATTGTTTCCGCGGGCTATACGAGATTGGAATAATAGAGAACTGTGAAGGTGGTTCGATGAACCATCTGCCAGGCACTTAAATGTGATTATCAGAGTACCCATGTAGATGGAGATGTAGTATCAGTGCATACTTGCCCCAGGGTATCACCAAGAGTCACAACATCGTCAACAAATGGCTTGATTGTGTTTGCTAGCAGCACCTCCATTTCTCTAATTCGATGGGTGTCACAGCTTGCTTTTTCAGACGGTAAAGTTGAATAGTACGGGAACCAATGGATTTCCTTGTCTCAAACCGCTTCGAATACTGAATGGTTGCTGACCCAAACACGACAAGTTGGTTGACAGTAGCGAGCAGCAGTTAATCGGTATATTTCAATGGCATGCCATATTCTTTTAACGTTTTTCATGACATGGAGCGGTCTATGCTGTCTTAAGCTTGTCGAATTTCAGTGAATGTAAGGTGTAACTGCCGATCGAACTCGCAACTTATTACTGCAACAGCCCAATCTGTTTCTCGTGCCACTATTCTCGGTTTGGTAGTTGATTTTTTTGCGTATTGATTTTCTGTTGATGTCGTTAATACAATCCGTGTGGCTCAATGGCATGGTTCAAGTTTTTCAACAGAACCTAAGTTTTCAGCGACTTGCGTGTCTCTAACCTACCCTATTGATCCTACCGCTGGTAGGGACCTACGATTTAACTTGGGATCCCAATCACGTGTCGTTCCTCGTTAACCTTCACAGTTTTGACGGTATGCCAAGTTAAAAGCTGATTGAAATGTTCCGGATCCAATCTAGATCTGATCTCGAGGCCTTTCGGGTCCAAGGCACGCGTTTTAGCATTAACCCGCAGACCCTTCCTGCGGTATTGTTGATGTGACTGTAACTACTACTGTTCTGCTAGGGTACCTGGAAAATAGTAATCGTATCAACAAGAACATAACGGCTGAACACAAATATCGTACCTAGTATCTGTAAGTCAAACCGAATAATAGGTTACTAGCAGAAGTTCTATGTACGTTTTGCTTGATCCATCCACAGAGAACCGCCTACTGGAGGGTAGGTAATTAGTGACTGGACTAACATAGCCCCCCGTCTCACTATGGAATTGGTCTTCGTATCATAAGTACGCTGCCTGAGGGCGCCGTATCAGATGGGACTTTGAACTACTTGTCATCCGTCAGTGCGGCGTGAGAAAATTTATTACCGACAGAGCGTAATGCCGCCATTTCCTTTTCATCACACGGCAAGGCTATTAGTGTATTAGTCAGTAGCATATGCAACTAATATAATGTCTAAGAATGTCGTATTGTAAATATAGTAGCTACTACAACTTTCCTGTAATTCATTAGTCAGTTTATTGTTAATTTTGAGGAATGTGTGTTATGATGCGATTCAGTGTGGATAGATATTAATCTGTCTAATCGTAGATGACTCTGTCACTAGACTCAAATTACAATGTTAGGAGCATGTGCCACAAATTTCTAATACAGAGACACATCCGTTGATTTCTTGGAAACTGTGTCAAATTATTGTTACTTTAATTCCTAACTAAAATAAAAGTTCCCAAAACAAAGCTTCCCATCTTCTTGAAACGCATACCTACTAAACAGTGTACTTCTGTTACCATAACTAGAGTGTGGGATTTGAGGAGATTAGATTTTACAGATTGGAAGTTGCTTAGTGGACTAATGAGGAAAACCTCAAACATCCGATGATTGACTGGATTGGAATATGTTATTACGAGTGTACTGAAAATGAATCCGAGGTTTCTGAGCCATGTAGCGAGGTGAATAAATTATACAGGGTGTTAGAAAAAGGTACGGCCAAACTTTCAGGAAAGATTCCTCACGCACAAATAAAGAACAGATGTTATGTGGACATGTGTCCGGAAACGCGTAATATCCATGTTAGAGCTCATTTTAGTTTCGTCAGTATTACTGTACTTCGGCGATTCACCGCCAGCTGGCCCAATTGAAGGATGTTGACTTCGGTGCTTGTGTTGACATGCGACTCATTGCTCTACAGTGCTAGCATCAAGCACATCAGTACGTAGCGTCAACAGGTTAGTGTTCATCACGAACGTGGTTTTGCAGTCAGTGCAATGTTTACAAATGTGGAGATGGCAGATGCCCATTTGATGTATGGATTAGCACGGGGCAAGAGCCGTGGCGCGGTACGTTTGTATCGAGACAGATTTCCAGAACAAAGGTGTCCCGACAGGAAGACGATCGAAGCAATTGATCGGCGTCTTAGGGAGCACGGAACATTCCAGCCCATGACTAGCGACTGGGGAAGACCTAGAACGACGAGGACACCTGCAATGTACGAGGCAAATCTTTGTGCAGTTGACGATAACCCTAATGTCAGCGTCAGAGAAGTTGCTGCTGTACAAGGTAACGTTGACCACGTCACTGTATGGAGAGTGCTACGGGAGAACCAGTTGTTTCCGTACCATGTACAGCGTGTGCTGGCACTATCGGCAGCTGATTGGCCTCCACGGGTACACTTCTGCGAATGGTTCATCCAACAATGTGTCAATCCTCATTTCAGTGCAAATGTTCTCTTTACGGATGAGGCTTCATTCCAACGTGATCAAATTGTAAATTTTCACAATCAACATGTGTGGGCTGACGAGAATCCGCACGCAATTGTGCAATCACGTCATCAACACAGATTTTCTGTGAACGTTTGGTGATGTCTTAATTGGGCCCCATGTTCTTCCACCTGCGCTCAATGGAGCACGTTATTGTGATTTCATGCGGGATACTCTACCCGTGCTGCTAGAACATGTGCCTTTACAAGCACGACACAACATGTGGTTCATGCACGATGGAGCTCCTGCACATTTCAGTCGAAGTGTTCGTACGCTTCTCAACAACAGATTCGGTGACCGATGGATTGATAGAGGCGATCCAATCCCATGGCCTCCACGCTCTCCTGGGGGCATTTGAAAGTGCTTGTCTACGCAACCCCGGTACCAAATGTAGAGACTCTTCGTGCTTGTATTGTGGACGCCTGTGATACAATATTCCACTCTCCAGGGCTGCATCAGCGCATCAGGGGTTCCATGCGACGGAGGGTGGATACATGTATCCTCGCTAACGGAGGACATTTTCAACATTTCCTGCAACAAAGTGTTTGAAGTCACGCTGGTACGTTCTGTTGATGTGTGTTTCCATTCCATGAGTAAAGTGATTTGAAGAGAAGTAATCAAATGAGCTCTAACATGGAAAGTAAGCGTTTCAGGACACATGTCCACATAACATATTTTCTTTCTTTGTGTGTGAGGAATGTTTCCTGAAAGTTTGGCCGTACCTTTTTGTAACACCCAGTAGAAAGACTAAAGAACTGTTTCTGAGTTCCGAGAGACGGGTAAAAGTTGAGACTACTACATAACGTAAGCTATTTAGAAGGTCATCGGGAAACAAAATACATCTGTGTAACTCACTACTCTGTCGCACTGGGAAATTAGAAAGGGGCTTTTATTCACATCTTACATGGCACTTATGGAGGATGACGATCATGGTTATGACGTTTTAGATCTGAGACCAAGACTGTGGTTGTTTGTGTGCTTGAACACAGCCGTCCCATGGCTAATAAGAGTTTGCGGGTTTTCTCAGTGCTCGGTCTGGTTACGGCGCTCATTGAAACCCCCGGGCGCCATGGTGTCATAGATGAGAATTCGGAGGACCTTTTCACTGAGAATGTGTGTAGCAGCAGCTACTCAAGGTTTAAGTAGGGCATGGCGTTGATAGTGGCGACGCCGACGGCTTGGGGCCGCACTAGGGAGCTGCGTGGCCACCCTAGGCTCTTCTTCGGCGCCATTCCCGGTACCCAGAGCTGTGGCGTTTCTTTCTCCTGAAATCCAGTTTAGCTTCATAAATACGTCTTCAGTATTTCTTTGTGTCGTCATGTCAGCGGATTGTATGTGTGAGTGTTGGAATAACAATCGCAAATGCGAGGGTTACCAATAAAGTAACATCTGCATTTCTTAATTCAACAATTGAACATAATGAGAATTCCACACATGACAGAATGGTGTTTTATCTACACACCATATTTTTCACGTAATCTCCACTCTGTTCTATGGCCTTCCTCCACCGCGAAATACGGGCGTGTATGCCCTTTCGGTATCCATCCTCGTCCTTATGGCGAAGCCAGTGCTTCACTGTGTGAATCACCTCCTTAGCGTCCTCAAAATGTCATCCAAGAATGACATACTTCAATAGGGAGTGACAACATCAGCTCGGTGCAACATGTCAGATGTGACAGCCGTGGATAGTCTCTCCTACCGCTTCAAATCGTGGAACTCTGCCAAACCGCCCTCTGATGACCTCACCCTCCGTGCCCAGCGACTAACTGTACTTCTGACGACAGTAGATGCTCCACAGACTTTGCACAAGCGTTTGTGAATATTCGTCACAGTCTCTTTCTCTGCAGTGAGAAATTCAATGACGGCACGCTGCTTGCAACGTACATCACCTACAGACGTCATTTTGAAACCGTCATGCAGCTACGCTATCTGTCGGAAGTGACGGAAGCTTAGCACGCTCACTCAGGAGATTCAAATAATACATACGTAACGTTTCGCATTCGTAGCATTGTTTTTGGCTGAGAAAAAAAAATGCGGTACATTACTTTCTGGGCAAACCCTGTATTTTGTCGACTTGCTTCTTCTTTGAAATGCCATTGGAATACGGTCCCGAAAATTATGTCGAAACTCTTGTGATATGTAGATCAGATAAAAGGAGGTACTTTTTTGCTTTGAAACTTCTTTATTAAAATTAGTGTGTCTGTATTTAAATTGAAGAATGACTGAGAAGATGAAGCTTCTACGTTATTTGATTCTGAAACATCTGAGTAAAACAGAACGTACTGAGCCTACTTTCTCTTTAGTTTTTCTTATCATGTCAACTCTGACCCACAATATTCTAGCGCAACTCAATCGGACTGCTCAAAAAAAAAATAAAATAAAATAAAATAAAATTACAGCCTGTCTTCAAATAATTAATTTGAAAGAATGGTCCTGACAAAAAAAATCTTAACAATAACCTACACATTTCATTAATCACTTACCTCACAAAAATCTTCATTACGCGAACTACTGCAATACAGCGAGCAATACTGCCAGCTAAACAAAATTGTAACTACCAAAGACACTAACAACTAATAGGCATATGGTTAGCAAAGGAAAGATTTTGTTGTAAACCAAATAATGTATTTTTTATCTTAATAATGTGACAGATATATAAACATGAATGATTTTCAATTTCCAAGTCGGATACTTCCAGATCGTTAGCCTACTTCAGACCTCTTCCCTCCATCAATGCCAACTTGTCACATTTAACATCCATCACTGCTGGCTGTTCACTTCCAACTGCTCAACAGTACATCCATCATTGCTGCCGACTAACTTTTCACTGCCCAACGCTACTGGCGATTAACTTCCAACAACGAGTCCAACCAGTCACAGAGTCTCTTACAAAGAAAGCGCATTCAGAGATCCAATGCAAAGCGCTACAATGCGCTGCCAACATAGAGGCAGCCCACTTACAGCTTTCCTGCATACTCACATAGCTCCTAATAAATCGCATCCACTTATGTCTCTCACGTCTGAGATTTGACCATTCAAAGTGTTATCCGAATAATTGCATAACTGGATCGCTTACTGTCGCTACACCAGCCTCCAACTAGGTACGTATCTGTTTATCAACTTCTAAAGCATCATTACTATCCTTCATTCTGTTGTGAATACTATTTCTCAAATACCTTACAGGTTAAAGTGGCATGGCCTTGCTGCAGTGGATACACTGGTTCCCGTCAGATCACCGAAGGTAAGTGCTGTCGGGTGTGGCCGGCACTTGGATGGGTGACCATCTGGGCTGCCGTGCACTGTTGCCATTTTAAGGGTTGCACTCAGCCTCGTGATGCCAGTTGAGGAGCTACTCGACCGAATACTAGCGGCCCCGGTCGAAGAAAAGCATCATAACGATCGGCAGAGCGGTGTGCTGACCACACGCCCCTCCTACCCGCATCCAAAGCTCAGGATGACATGGCTGTCGGATGGTCTCGATGGGCCACTTGTGTTCTGAAGACGGAGTGCTTTTTACAGGATCAAACTTGTACCTTCTACTGATCCGAAATAATTAAGCTTCTGTCGTCCTGTCGTAAATCAGTTTATGTTTCATGATCACCTGTTTGTCAAATTTTCCACGTGTCTATTTTATTCTTCTGACGTAACTTTCCTGCAGTTCCTCTTAATTTCATTTCCATGCTACATACACCATTGACCGCAGATCTAGCAGTTTGTTTCATTCGTTGATTACTTTCTCTTCTATTATGTTGTATATTGGCTCCCATCTTTTTTAATAACGTACATAACGCTGCTGCTACAACAATATTTTTTACTCTGTTTTGGGTTGGAACTTCAACATAGCTACGTCGCTTTTGTATCTGTCGTTTTTCATTGATAGATTCTTTTTCTCCGCGCTTCATGGAATATTCAATGTGCACCATCTACTTTCGTGAAATTTTGATACACGGTTTTATGATTTTACGGGAAGCGCTGTTTCGACAGAGGGAGATAGGTGAAAAAAAGAGCAGAAGGAGGAAGTTGAATGTCGAAAAAAAAGATTTGTAGCTAGTAAAATATCTGTTTTGAAACTGACACGTTGTAGCACATAGGATACTTTCACAAAAAAACAGTATTGCTTAAGACCATTGAAATATGCTGTACATTGTGTGTATAGTAGAAGGGCGTTCCACAAAGTAATACCTCCAAAATTTTTACTTGAAAACCTTAATTTAAAAGAAAAGAATAAACTTTGTAATATTCTACATCTTCATTATTCATGCCTACGTACTGTATTTATTTCTTAACAGCCACCAGGGCGACGAACACACTTCACCCAACGAGAGACCAATTTGTTGAAACTGTCAGTGTAGAATGTTTGACTTTGTTGTTGGAACCACAACCTCGCCTCTGCTTGCACCGCTTCATCACTATCAACGTGAAATCGTCGAAGGTATTCTTTAAATTTTTAAAAGAGTAGAAAATCGGATGGGATGAAGGCGAGACTCTGCAGAGTATGATCGATGACAGTGGACCCAAGGCTCAGATGTCGCAGCGTTCGTGTGTGGTCTCAAACTGCCATGCAGAAGTAGACGGCGGTCCACATGTGGACCAATTCTTCGAATTCAAAAACGATTACAGCACGCTGTTCCCCATACGTCGTCATTGTCACGTTATGCGTAGCCGTGCTGCACTCTACAGTTCTGAGCGCTCTACCAACACAGAGCTGGATGTACGAGGGCATGAGGAATGAAGATGTAGAACGTTTGTAGATTTTGTTTTATTAAAAACGATTTAAGAGCTTTCACGTAGAAAAATCGGAGGTATTACTTTTCAGCACGCCCTCGTAGATAGTTTTTGCTTATCTACAAAACGTATGCGTCTCAGCAATAAATGCCCCCTCCATAAGATTGCGGTATCTGGTTTCTTTTTTCGAAAATTATTAAATTGTCCATCACTTGCCAACAGCACTTAAAATCCCATTTTTACCAACACCTCTAGTAATAATCACGAAAGATATTTAATTTCTATGTCCTAAGGCTTCGTTTGTAGATTTTCTTTCCGTCAGTGCTAGACACAAAGCTTCCGTACAACCACATTCAGTACGTAATCTTGCGTCAGACGTGGGTTTCCAGTTGAGATTGCCTGCAAGTTCGACTTCCAATAGAACCGTGCAGTAACACCACGAATAGCAGGCGATAAATGGAAACTTTATTACGTCACTGTGGCTTTTCGAAGAGGGAAACAGAACGTTACAGACTGAAGCTATAGAAAGAGCCCGGCTATTGAAAGCGTCGCCTCTAACAGTCTAGATGCCTTCGAGATAAACGAGATCGTTGCTTACCGACTGAATGTACGTTACTCGCCGCAATCGGCTGCTTTCCTGCTGCCTTTCGTACGACAGACTGAACAAACCATGAAATTTAAATTTAGTCCCGCATGAAATTACTTTAAAACCAATTAGAAAAAATCACGAGACAATATTCTGTGTCCTATTACAATTATCAATACTACCGTGAGCTGCAATTCCATTATCAAGTCAGTGGCAATCGATTTCGACTATAATCATCCGGCTCTCTAAATACATAGTAGCTTAGTTTTCCTGAAAGACATAAATCAGAAAGACCCACTTTAAAATAACAGGTATCGACATTTAATAGAAACGTCAGAAGACGTGAGAACATCATACCCGTAAGTAGTTACAACTAATATACTCTACCAATCACACCAGCTCTTGTAGTGAGCAACCACACAAGCACTAGACCTGATGTGAGCCGTACGAGAGGTTAGTTCTGATTACTTAAATGTATGATGTTCTCACGTCTTCCAACTTGTTTCAACTAGATGCGAATACCGGTTATTTTCACATGGGACTATGTGATTGATGATTTCGAGAAAATCTTGCTACTGTCTATATGGAAGGCCTGATAATGATGAAGTGAATCGTCGAAATCGGTTGTCAATAAATTGATGATGAAATGGCAGCTGACGGTATGGTTGAAAATTGAAATATTCTGAACGACTGTGTTCCTCTCTTCGTATTTATGAAGAGTGCATACGCCGGGATATTCGGTGTTGTCCATTTGATATATAGTGTCCACGAAGCCTCTCCGTTATATCACAAAAACCATTAGTGGTTTTTGTAAAACGCTTAGCAACTTCCAAAGTTCCTTTCATTTATCCTTTGTTGCAGATTTGACTGGGAGTTCATCAAAATGGCGTCAGAACAGTAGAAGATGCTACGTGCCATATAGAGTGAGATAGCGCAGTGGTTAGTATAATACTAAATTATTCAGGTGGACAACGTTTCAAAGTAGTATACAGATTTAGGTTTTCCATGACGTCCCTAAATCGCTTCACGGGACTAGGACGTCAAACGGGCCGACTTGGAGCAGGAGAGGCACCGAAGGACAGTTTGATTTCCACTGCCTATACTTTTACAAATAAATTCATAAATCTTTGTCAGCATGACCAGGAAGGATTCACATGAAATTTCATCAATTTTTCACTTAGAATTGGCTACATTTGTCGGTATAGGGTCGGCCGATGTGGCTGAGCGGTTCTAGGCGCTTCTGTCTGGAACCGCGCTTTAGTCTGGAACCGCGCGACCGCTACGGTCGCAGGTTCGAATCCTGCCTCGGGTATGAATGTGTGTGATGTCCTTAGGTTAGTTAGGTTTAAGTAGTTGTAAGTTCTAATGGACTGATGACCTCATATGTTAAGTCCCATAGTGCTCAGAGCCATTTGAACCATTTGTTGCTATAGGTACAGTTTTCTTCGTAAGAGAGATTCTTCGATGAATTTAGCACAGCATACAAACCATACTTACAAGTGTATGATACTTTATTTCATTTACGAAGAAATTAATGAGCTGTTACATTTTAAACTTCATGTTTTGAAAAAACTCAAATTTTATACCTAATTTTTTCAATGTTATCACATGTATTAATAGATTTGGAAAATTCTAGAATCCATGGTCACCTATACCGAACTCACCTTCCCAACCCAGCAATATCATCTGCACATGTGACCCCTGCGAAACAGGTCGATAAAGTAGGCGAATACTATTCCCACAATATCGCTGTCGTGCAGGGCATCATGTATGTCATGGAATTGAAGATTTACTCCACAGGTATGTCGGGTACTCTGGAAAGCAGTTTCGATAAGGCAGGCCAATGCTACTGAAACACAAAATGCCTGTTGTGCTGGGCAGCCAGTGTGTTGGGGGCTGGAGATCATTTCATTTCTCTCTGTGAGTTGCACTGCAAACTGTGTCGATGAGGCAGGCCAATACTATTCCCTCACAAAACACCTGTCATGCATGGCAGGTTTTATGGCAGGCATTGATAAAATACTTCTATGCCTGCATCTTTACTCCTATTGGAGCTTGGACATTATTAAGCTTACTTGTCCCGCTGCTCCTAACCTGTCTCTTTGTCCAACTCATTCTGTCACTTCCATCTCTCCAGATCGTCCTCACATCTGCCCTTTTCCCTGTTTAGCCCTCTCCTGCTGTTCACCTTCTCCACACCTCTCTACCATATCCCCCTCCTCTCTCCATAACCTCCACCCTGCCTTCTTTTTACACCATTACCCCTCTACACTTTCTCTTTGACTCCAGTATTGCTCTTTCTGTCACTCTCTCTTACGATTTCCTCCCCCCCCCCTCCCTCTCTGTCTATTTAGCAGAAACTTGCCCCTCTATATGTCCATCTCCTTCCCCTTTAAATGTTCACATCTGCCTCTGCATGTCTCTGTCGTGAAGCTCCTCATGTCCATATCTCCCTTACCATTGCCTACCGTCCCCCCCCCCCCTCTGCATCCATCACCTCCTGCCCCCTCGCACCTCTCCATATCTATCACCTACTCTCCGTCCTTTTCATCTCCTCCAACCCTCTTTCCCTATCTTTCTCCTCTTCCACCGCCTCTCTGTCCCTTGTTCATCTCTGTCCTCCACCTCCAACTGTTTGGGATCATTTCGTCTTCCACCTCTCTCCATCCATATTCTTCTCCCCTGTCTACCTCCTTCTTTCTCTCTCTATCTCTTTGTCCTGCCCATCCTTATCAACAATAACCTCCTGTCGACCACTTTCTGCCCATCCCATTCTCCATTTAAATCCATAATTTGTAGGCTTTCCTGCAAGGTAGGCATGTTGTGGGTGTAGTACTGGCCTGCTTCATCGACTTGTTTTTCAGGGTCTGCAAACCCAGATGAACATATCTGATGGAAAGTTCAGATGGATAAAGGAGGGGACAGACAGAGAGAGGGTGCAGCGGGGAATGGATACAAATTGGGTGAATCAGGAAACAAGGACATAGGAGCTGTTTCATCTCAGCTTCTCTCACTTTTTTTCAACATATATATTTGACATTTATCTTCCCTTCAGTGTTTCCACCTGTTTCTCCTACTGTCTCTTTCCACCTCATCCTCCCACGTTTATCTGAATATCACCAATTCCATCCCCCTTTTACCAGTACCACTCCATCTTTTCCCTGGCCATATCGTCCTCCATCTTGCCTCTGTCCATACTCTATCACTAGTGTCTCTGTTGATCTCTTCCTCCCCAGTCTTCCTTTCCCATCTGTGCAATACCCCTTCCACCGTTCACCAGCATCATGCATATGCCCCTCCTTCTTCTCTCTGTCTGTTTCTTGACCCCCTGTCTCTGACCATCTCCTCTTACTCCCATTCCTTACATCTCTTCATTCTCATCTCGCTGCCCACTTGCTCCTCGCCTTTGGTCTCCATGTCCATCTCTTCCTTCACCTACTGTCCATCAGCGTCTCTGCCCACTCTCATTGCTCATCTCCCCCTCACATCATCACTTTCTCCCACCCTCTTCGTATCATCAGGTTATCCTGTCTGCCTCCTCTTCATTCCGTTTCCTCCTTGTTCATCTTCTCACGATAAATCTCCACATCTCTCTCTCTTTCTCTATCGAGATCTCTCTACCCCTCCCCTACCCCTGTCTCTATAGGTCCTATCCTACACCTCTGTCGGCTCCTCAACTTCTTCCTGCATTTCCCCCTATCCATTAGATTCAGCCACCCTCTCTCTCTCGATCCCTTCCTCTACATCTCAACCTTCCCCCAGTTGGTGCAACTGCACGTTTTGCGCCTGCAAAACACTATGGTAAAGCATACTGCAGCCACTCAAAATGTCTATTGTGCAGGGCAGCCAACATTACAGGGTATTGTAGCCCGTTTTCTGTCCATGAAGTGTAGAATTCCACACAAAGAAATTCGATAAATCAGATCATAGTATGTCAGCACAACATGACTGTCATGTAGGAAAGTCTACACATTGAGGGTTGGAAAACGATCTGCAGCTCCTGGCGTGTGGGCTGCTCTGCTGAGCAGCTAAACAGTGCAGGCATATTCTTTGTTATGTTGGCTAGGCGAAAGAAGAACGATTTGGTCCATATTTCTGCTCCTGCTGTAGCTAGGGTCTAGAAGCCCCACAAATGCGGACACTTGTGAAGTTATAGCTGTTTGGGGAGTTGGGAGGGAGTTGGGAGGGAGTTGAGAGAGAGAGAGAGAGAGAGAGAGAGAGAGAGAGAGAGAGAGAGAGAGAGGGAGAGAGGGAGGGAGGGAGGGAGAGAGAGGGAGGGAGAAAGGGAGGGAGGGAGAACGTCTTGCCTTCATTTCTATTCAAGTAGAATTCTGAGTAACCTACATGACATTCATTATGCTAAGTATATTCTAAGTTACATGTAAAACGGAATGAAACATTTATAAACTGCTATAGTGCCAATATAAAGGAGTTTACATTCGTTCGTGTGAAGCGCAACAATAAAGACAAATTATAGGAATGTAGATTTAAACTACGAGAACTAGCAGCAATAGACATGAGAGTACAGGCTGAAGAGGGAGAGGAGATGTATGTTATAAAAAGTCATAAGGATTGGGAAAAGGGAGTGCGTGATTAATAATTCAAAAAAGGACGATCTGAGACCGCATAAGGATGAGACCATTCACTGTACTATTTCGTTGTGTGATATATTGTATGTATGCATTAATTTATATAGAATCCTTGTGAGAGTCAAACAAGAGTTTCATATTTTTTTAGAAGCACCAAGACATTGAATGGTATCTTCAGTGCAAGGTAGCTTCTTCCAGAGGTGGATGGAAAGTGTTCCAGAATATTTTTCTTTTGAGCATGGTCATAAGTAGGATATCAGGTAAGTGACACCTATCTTTTCAATTACATTGAGATGACAGATACGTAAACTCTAATGCGAGGTACCAGTGCCATTGTGGAGAACACCGTTTTATTGGATGCTATGGAGACATTCAGGCATTTATTTTGTGACTGGCACTGCAGGTCGTGGCAACAAAGAGTCACCGAGGCAAGTTCAACACCCTGGAGCATTTTCCTGAGGGTTCTAGGCGGAGGGGTGAAACTCGAGAGGTAACTTCGACGTGGTTTGTTCGCCTGGAAGACCTCTGGAAAGTACGAGGTCGCCCCGAGTCTAAAAACAGTGCGACGTATTTCACTTTATTACGATATGATTTTCTTGATAATGACACACTTTTGGGGTGGCAAACATCGCCCCAACTAGTAGAAGACTTGCAGCACAATGTTAAACATTCAGAACTACAAAACATTAAATAATACTGATCTCTGTTGCTTAGCGTAAAACACAAATGAAAGGAATATAATCCTTAGGTTGAAGTACTGGGAGTCAAGCTCCCACCACATATGGCTGTCTACATTCAAACCTTCATACACATACACTTAAAATGAGGGAAATAGTCATAAGATGGAAATAAAAGAAATGTACTGAAAGTAAGTATAGAGGAGCGAAACAGAATCCAGCGTTGCCAATTTTGAGGTAAGACTTAGAAATTAAGTCCGATTATTTTTACTTTGTTTGTCTTACGACTATTTGTGCTCTTTGAAAAATTGGAAATTTGTGGTAAGGTCTATGGGACCAAACTGGTTATGTCATCGGTACCTAGGCTTACGCACTACTTAATCTAACTTAAACTTACTTATCCTGTGAACCGTGACAAGACGCTTGAGTCCGCATGGCAATCGCGCGCGGCTCGTGTATGACCGTTTGAGAACAGACAATCAGGTTGGGAATTGTCTTGCAAACGGATAGTTGTACTTATATTCCTTACATTTCTGTGTTACGTACTAAATAAAGATACCGGTTATTTGAAGAATATCATCATTTACCTCCAACAGCTGCTAGCAAAATTACTTTATTGAACATTTAGTTCCGATCCACAGACCGTCGTCAGGTACGTCAAATAATTACATAACATTATGCGATTTAAAATCATTGGCTTCAAGCAACTGAAATCCATGAATTCATAACTTTTGTCGAATAATAATATGAATTACATCATCAGTCATAAAAGTTAACCGAACGTTGCGATCATTCCTGTTATATTAGCAGCTTGCATCAATTTTGTGGAGGAAGGAATTTTACATTCTTGTGTGATTTGATGGTGTAATTTACATAATTGTTTGACAAGACTGATGTATTTGTGTGTTTCACTATTTGACACGAATTTTTTACATCACTTAGTAGGGCGTTGCGAATGTTTAGTTATGTTACAAAACAATATACTGGTGACGCCAAATAAAAATTCAGACTACTTCTCTTCCAACGTAAAAAACGGAGGAACGCCGGTAAAAGCCTGCTTGTGTGGCCGAGCGGTTCTAGGCGCTTCAGTCTGGAACCGCGCGACCGCTACGGTCGCAGGTTCGAATCCTGCCTCGCACATGGATGTGTGTGATGTACTTAGGTTAGTTAGGTGTAAGTAGTTCTAAGTTCTAGGGGACTGATGATCTCAGAAGTTAAGTCCCATAGTGCTCAGAGCCATTTGAACCATTTGAACGCCGGTCAAAGTATTACAGCCAGGTAGAGTTACAACATGGGCAGCCCACTGATACTGCAAACATTGAGACCACATTACTGCGCCTGCTGTTTTACATCGTTTGAGCTCAGCCCCCTGATGTACTACTGTGGATAAACGACATCATAGGGAGAGAGGTTGTGGTGGCCGCGCACAGTCACGAAAGAAAGCAGACGCAGATGCGACACTTACTGTGCAAGCCATTGACACTGCCAAAAACGAAAGATATGGTGCCTGAAGTGCAGACCTGAGACGTTATGAGGCGTCCAGGAAAGCTGACAGATGTGATGTTTCTGTTACCTGAAAAGTTGCAGGACAAACACGGGCTAGACTCGAATAAATATTGCTCTTCTGCTGTGGACCTATTCCACAGGCGACCAGTCGGGAGGAGGGACATATTTCAGTCGAATATCTGCTCAAGCAGATTCTACGGAAGAGCAAGCAACAGCCTGGGTACTTCGACGACGTTAGCTGTATTGCACTTAGCAATGCTGATTCCAATGAGAAGAACTTAGGCGCCTTCAACCAGTGAGACACTTGAGGGCCCTACTAAGACGGCTGCGGCTTCTCGCCGTCAGGATCGATGGTTCCCGTCTCGGACATGCAGCTGCTCTTCTGTCAGCGCGAGGGCGGCTAGTCTCAGATGCCCACTCCTGCCCCTGAAGGCAGACTCTGCCTCCATTGGCTGCCTTTCCCGTGTGCAGTCTACAGCGTGATATTGGGCATCCTGGTCACCCACTTACATAGATGATAACATCATTTGTGTGTTGATGAATGAGCCGTGGTGGCTTTTGTTTTGGCGGGCATGCCACTCCACTGGTGCCCACTTGTACAGATGATGTCGACTCTGGTAATATGCCAGGCTAGGGTCTTTAGTCGAGGAGTGAGTTGTTGGGTTTGGCGGACCGTGGTACCGGAAATTAGCAGGAGATTGCGTGGATGTCGAGTTGGTTTTTGCGGACTCCTGCTACCCGGGCGTGCATCTCGTGAGGTGGCGAGTTGTTAAGTTGGTCACAGACAATGTTTTGCTGCTGGATTAAGTAACAAAAAAAATGGTTCAAATGGTTCTGAGCACTATGGGACTTAACATCTGTGGTCATCAGTCCCCTAGAACTTAGAACTACTTAAACCTAACTAACCTAATGACATCACACACATCCATGCCCGAGGCAGGATTCGAACCTGCGACCGTAGCAGTGGCGCGGTTCCGGACTGCGCGCCTAGAACCGCTAGACCACCGCGGCCGGCGAGTAAGTAACGATAGAAGCTAGTTGCGGAAAGGGCAGCTGACCCTGCATGCAGTCTGGTCCGCAGGCACAAGGCCTACTTAGGAGGCTTTAACATTACGGCCCCTGTGGATAACCTGCACTGATCGGAGGCAATTAAACCCTTGATTCGCATCCTGGATGTCATGGCTCCTTCGCATCCGAGTGGAGTTAAATGTTAATATTTTATTGGTACAGTGATTGTGTGGACAGTCACTGGTTTGTGCAGCTCAATTTAATCTCTTTGTTACAGATCACATTCGTTACAAGTCTATGAATACATTCGGTTGTAAACTGATTTCACGCAGTTTGGTCTGCAATATAGTCTGTGTCGAAGGCAATGCACTGTTATAAGAGGGTGTGTCCTGGTATTTGGATTTTCAGGTGGTTATACTTCACGTCGCCATTTTTCATGTAATATTAACGAACGTCAAGCTCGTGACTTGCATGTGTAGTCCCTTCCACAATAAGTTAATATTTCGTACACCTTAGATACTGTCGTTTGTAGCCTTATTTGGGCAGATTAATGTATCCTTTCTCACTCATGTTGACAGGATAATTCTGGCAATGGACGACGCATGCCTATATCATAGGCCTTGAGTCGAGACGTGTTTTCTTCCTGGTGTGGCGACACTTCCGTCGTCGTACGACATCCAAATCTGCCCGCAGCCGGGTGCCTCTACCAGCTGCCTCAGGTTAACTGAAGTTAATTATATTTCATCGTTTCGTTCATACCACGGCGTAGTGTTACCCTGTGTAATGGTACTTGAATTACGTAACCATTACGACGCCTCACCTCAATCTCTCGATACAAGCAATGTTCTACTGTGTTTCTGTAAAATAGTTAACATATTTCTGTGACAACATTCAGATTTGATTTCATTAATGTAGAGGTACTTCGATACATCGTTATGTATATATTGCAATGATATTATTGTTATGTGTATTCTTTCTTTTGTCACTATAATCTTTGACGTACATGTAACTCTGAATTTTGGGCGCGTAAGCGGTTATTAGAAAGTCGAGCTTTGGTCGTCATGTTAAAAAGACGCAAATTGTAGTCGGTTTATGAAATGTGAACTTTAACTGTGAGGAAGATATTTTCAAGTATGTTTTATATTGTGAAGTGATGTTTAGGAACGAGTTACGTGATACTGCAACAAAAGTAATAAAAAAGAAGTGCAACTTAAATTCGGAGTGCTGATTGCTTTTTTACGTCACCATTGTCCTAACTTGCAAAAGTTTAATCTTCAAGATTGGTTTATGAAACACATCTATAAAACTTTTGAATATCGCAGAATAACACGTAGGCCTCTTTGCATCCGAGCTTGGAAATATCACTACCTAGATTTCCGACTATTGAGCCATGAGTTTACAACGAGACAAGCGTGGGAAACACGAAAAGATGAGTGCCTAGTTTATCCATTATTTCAAGAAATGACTTTATTAACTGTGCTCTGACGACACCTGCCACATAATATAACTTTGTTGTTCCCCGAAAATGCAATATTTAGCAGCGTGAGCAACACTTCAATCATAATTAATTTTTGACCTTTGTTGTGGTAGGATTGTAGGACCTGTTAATTCCGGAACCCTTGATATATTCATATACTGAGAGTTGAGCAAGCGCACAATCCTTAAGGTGTATTCTACAAGTCTGAAATTCCTTCTGACTATATTTGTTCTTAAACAATTTGTTTAAATCTTGCAGTCCCTACTTTGCTAGTTGTGGAGCGTGTTAAATTTTAATGGCCTTTACTTATGAGTAGGAACTGCTGAGGATTTTATCTACTGTCATTAGCTGACTCCATTCACTGTCAAACTAGTGTGGTTGCTGGCAGCTTCATGTGATAACTGGTTGATGTAATTTGTGACCTTTCTTGTACTTTGTGAGCTTGTGTACTTGTTTAAGGGTCATTATTAATGTTTCTGCTGGTGTGTACCAACTCGGAGTCGCGTTTAAGTTGTATGCCTTTTCAAATGTTATTGTATGTGGGGGGATTGTGTACTGTATTGCTTAAGGGAGTTTACTGAAGTCTATAAATTTGTAAGACCTTTCTAACATTCACAATCAGTGGCATGACTTGTTACCGTTTCTGTATTTCGGGTGCGTTTTGTCTATTTGTTTAAAGTTTTAGTCATGCTTGGAAATTGTTAGTGATTTTATTTGCAGCAATTTGCAATTCACTGTACTGGTGAAACTCAATTTGTAGCACCATCTTACAGTCACAACCAGTTGGTGTGAATTCTTAGTTGTGTTTGGGGGACTTATGTATATTCTAGGTTAATGATATAAGCTGTTAAATTTTTTGTTAATGAATTGATCCTGTTCAAGTTCTTTAAATTATTGTCAGCATTGTTCGTCATTTTTATAAGCTTTTTAATTTGTAATCATAAAAATTGTTGTTCATGAATGAAGGGGATTGTATGAAATTACAAATGACGAAATATGTGGGACCATCATCTATGGGTCTTTTCTTACATTATCCCAACCCATGTTGTGAGGTATCAATGAAAAATTAATATTTGGTTGTCTAATAACATCTTACTAACGTCCTAGTGGCGACTTACAGTTCACCTCTCAGCACACTGCACCACTGCACTGTGCCACAGCAGAGGTCAGAACCCCGACCACTAAAGTTTTATACACCTGATGGTGTTCTGTAACGTAAACTGATTGTTCAATAAGAATTTTTATCACTTCCTCTTCGTGATACATCACGACATTCTTTAAACATTTACAAGCGGTGGAGCATCACCTTCTTTACAACCGGTACCCCATGTCTATAAGATGGATGATATTAGAATAACGCCGATGCAAGAAAGCGGCAGAACATTTGAAAACACAGGCTTCCGCGGCCGTTGTTACAGCCAATAAAACTCTTTTTGGTTTGAGGCCGCATTGTGATCTGTAAAATTCCGACGTTTCGGCGACTGTTTGCAAGGCGCCTTCCTCAGGGTGTATTGCTAACTGAAGAAGGTGCCTTGCAATTTTACATATGACAATGTGGCCTCAAACCCAGAAGAATTTTATTGACTGCGCCAGGACATTTATATGAGACCCCATCCAACAGATATCGTATGAGAAGAAAACTGATGGTCGGTAAATGGTGTTGTCTGTGTCATTCCCGTATCCACTATCCGTGTCCCGGTTCTTCTGCATGGGACTTGAGCAAGCGCAGGAAACTGCTGATGGTCTGTAACAGCAATCACCTAAGGGTGAGAAACTGCTTTTTCGACCGCCTCCTGTAACGATAATGCTTTCCGTTATTTTTTGATATGCGAATTTAGCCCAAAATTGCATTGTAAGTGGGCATACTCTACACATATCAGCATTTCTTTAGTTTTTTGATTCAAGTAAGTAAATTCACCTGGTATCAGCTAAATAAGGGCAATCTTCTCTTTTTGGACCACTAGTGAGCTCTCATTTCGGTCACCTTCGTACAGGTAGTTAACTGCCCATTAATGACTCTGACGGTCTCTGTTGCGATAACACATTTTAAAGGACAGTGTCCCGTTTAATAACATATTATTGTGGACGATCTACTTGGTGATATTAAATAAACATTCACGTATTACAGAAACCGTAACAACGCTTGTTACCTCCTTGAACAATCTCCTTTGCTAGTTTTGAGTATTATGAGACTCTGCCACTGCCATGATTTTCCTCTGTTCCCCGGTAAGTACAGAGGCGTGAGCTGGGAGAAGCTACGAAAGGAGAAGCCACGAAACACAGTTAAAGTTTCAATTCTTGCAAGGACTGTCTTTCGTAGGAAGAGTTTTATTGCTACCCTACCCCATCTAAAAGTCGGAAAACGCACAAACACCTCGATAGATGCTTGCCCGTTACATACTTTGATTCTATATATTTCAAATTACCCCACGAATATTTGCAAGTGAAGAAAATATACACGGGGTAGGTCTTACACGCACTTGTTCTTTCTTAGTGGCACAGTAGTCACCGAAGTAAAATGTCCTGTGCGGATGTATGTACTCCGATAGAAGACAGCAGTCCTCTTTCGACTGAAATAACGAGACCGGGTTGAAATCTTCCTTTACCTGCAAATACTTCGCAAGTTTTTGGCTGAAGTGTTTCACACACACTTTATGAGGGAGGTTCAGTTTCCGTACGAAGACCCTACAGTCAACAAGCGGTGTGGCAGTCGGGAAAAACCAGTGTGGCTACTGATACAGTCATGGCACCGACGCACCAATTTGGAAATACTAGTTTGGTAAAATACTGTTCTTGCTGTGTGAGGAATTCCGTAACCACCTGCTGCATATGTTCGTCCGACAGGTAGTGCCGACACCGAAAGGTGTTTTTTAAGAGACCAAGGGCATGCTAATCACGTGGAGGCAGATCAGGAGCCGCACGGGATTAGCCGAGCGGTCTTAGGCGCTACAGTCATGGACTGTGCGGCTGGTCCCGGCGGAAGATCGAGTCCTCCCTCTGGCATGGGTGTGTGTGTTTGTCCTTAGGATAATGTAGGTTAAGTGGTTAATTAGCGTCTAAGCTTAGGAACTGATGACTTTAGCAGTTAAGTCCCATAAGCTTAGGGACTGATGACCTTAGCAGTTAAGTCCCATAAGATTTCACACACATTTGAACTTTTTTTTTTTTTCAGATCAGATGTATAGGAAGGCTGCTGTATTACCTCCTGCTTCATGCTGTCGATGCAAAAATGTTTGGTCGGATGCATATTTCGCGAAGCAACATCGCATACTTACCAGCTATACATCTGTGACTGAGATGTTTATCACTGTGTAACTCACTGGCAGTTAGGCTGTATTTATTTCCGTAAGAAATATGAAGAAATTCTTTGATAGGTATCAGTCATTGTCAGCATTATTGCAGCGCTTTGCACTTACGTCACGGAATGGATCTTCTGGAACCCAAAGTCTTAACTTCCTGATGTATTGTGAGATACGGAGCAACAGATATGGAACAAATCTAAACTTTTACTCCTTTTAGACACATCAACAAGTATTCGAACACTCATAAATCTCCAAAACAATTTAATAGTAGCTCCAGTCATTTAGTTCCGATCATTACATTCTGGAGGTTTCTCTTGGCTGTGCGGTTAATACCGAGTCTGGTAGACTCCTATCAAATGTAAACTTTACTGCCTTGCACACTTTTCTGGGTCTTCTCTGCATTGCCCGAGATCAATAGTGGGCTGTACCTTGAATAATGGAGGTAGTGGAAAATATGAAGAGTACATAGAGTATGTTGGAGAGTATGTTCTGTGGAACTCATTTATTTTTTCACCCCAATTTTCTTTGTATACTGATAACATTCTGCTCACATCTTCGCGATTTTACAAACTCTACGGTCGTAAACGCAATCGTAGCACTGAAAATACATACAAATGAATATCGATAAACAATCTGAACGCAACAACCTATGCACTAGTTCCACTTCACCTTCTACTGGATCTGCTTCCTTGTTCTACTGTGAACGGTATCGTATTATTTAAAAATTAGTCACTTTAGTAAAATAGTTTGACTACATCACGAGATAACAATGTAATTATTTATTCTCCAGAAATATACCTTTTTCTTGTCCCTGCTGTCTTCCTTGGCTGAAGCCTGTTTCCTTCAGTACTCACCAGTCTACCTTGAGGTTAACACTCCATCTCTTCTTTGCACGGCGTATGTTTCTTTTACAATTTGATGATTTATTGCTTACGATTTTCTCAATCTTCCATTCATATACCCTGCCTATCTTTTCGTTCCATTAGTGCTTTCCCTTATGTACTCATTAATTAGTGGAGTCCACTTTACACCCTTTTCCAATGCTTTTACTTCTCTATCTCTCGTTCTCTCCTGCGGTCCTCAGCAGCAATTTAATTTCTGTGGTTTCCAACAGTATTCTACTTTTCAACTGTCTACGTCACAGTTGTTCTCACTATTGTTTCGTATATTCTAGCCTTTGCACTTCTTCCGATGTGTCCGATTTCCACATTGTATCATTTAAATATCCTGTCTTTTGTTTCGTTTTTTACATGTTCTCGAAGCTCTTTCTTCACATTTCGACAGGTGGACAGATCTGTACCAAGGTATTTACAAGTCATTGAATGATTTTTTCATCTACTTCCAATTTAATAGGTTCCAAGATATGTACATATAATTCGTTTCTTGAGTGGATATGCCCATATTTAGCTTCTTGGCTGGCGCGTTAAATAATGGTAAATCTTTCTGCAGATTATCTTCAGTGTTTGCTTGTAGAAATAGATTACCAGGCAGCCAGAGTGGCCGAGTGGTTCTAGGCGCTACAGTCTGGAACCGCGCGACAGCTACGGTCGCAGGTTCGAATCCTGCCTCGGGCATGGATGTGTGTGATGTCCTTAGGTTAGTTAGGTTTAAGTAGTTCTAAGTTCTAGGGAACTCATAGTTCTCAGAGCCATTTGAACCATACATTATCAGCATAACAAACTATTTTTGTTTCTTCATCCTCTTTCGACAAAGGCTACAAGCCAGTACATTCTTTAACACCTAGTCCGTGACTACATTAGACTACAAATAGCACAATAAGTCACATCTATACCACTATTAACTAATACCACTACTAAGTGCTATAAAAACAAAACAAAAACTTAATTCCGTCCGTGCATGCCTCGGGAAGTCCAGTGGTACCGACTGACCGCCGTGTGATCCTCAGCTGGTAGGCGTCACTGGATACGGATATGGAGGGGTGAGCACGCCGCTATCCCGTCCGTTGTCAGTCTCCGTGAACAGAGCCGCTGCTTCTCAGTGAAGAAGCTTCTCAATTGGCGTAAGACGGGCTAAGTGCAGCCCAGACCAATCCTAGACCAATCCCAGCGCTTGACAAGCCCGAGTTCGGTGATCTGACGAGAAAGGTGTCGCAACTGCGACAAGGCCGTTGACAGTGTCTGCTGATGTTTCTCTAGCTAGCTTGGAACACGTCTTGCCCGGATGTATTTGGAAGAAATGTCTTCAGTTGTTTTTATTTAGTTGGTATGAATGCCCTGTCTGTAGAACAGGCGCACTACATCAATTAATTAAATAGAATTGAAAGTCTCTGCAACATGTGTAAGAGTGGGTATAGCATTCGTGCATTAGTTACTGGACCGGAAACCATTCGGATCCTATGGAGGGGTTATTATCGTTTTTATTTTATTTCCTACGCTTTTGTTATGAGTTTAAGCGGAATTGAGAAGATTTATCTTTTTTAGGATGGGACTTGGTTATCTCCGTTTTGGTACGCGAGAATAGTAAAATCAGTTCTTCATTCATCTGAAATTTCGTTACTAATTAAAACATGATTAACGGACTTAGATAATTTTACCGGTAGTCAATATCTTCCTTACTTTAATAATGCGTCGGGAATCGTACCTTTTCCTGGAGGCTTCCTAGTTTTCAGCAGACTTACAGCTCGTCTATGTCTTCAGCTGAGACAGTTACGTCATCTGATACTTTTTTTGTTTGTTTTTTTATCTGTGGTAACTTCTCATTTTATGAGAGGTTGTTACCTTCAAGCAAAAATATTTCACCCATGATTCCTCATTTATGTTGTTCACTTTCAAAATTTCATTCAGTTCTTTCCTCTGTTTTCATATAATTTTCCAAATTTGTTTCTGCAGTCTATAGAATTCATGTTCTGTATTTTTAGAAAAGATTTCTGTGTTCTTTCATAAAATGATTCACTAGTAATTCTGTCTCATTGTGATTCCTTTTGCATTCTTCATAAGAGTCTTGTGTTTTGAGTGTTTTATACTTCAAAGAAACGCTCCTCTTCAACACATTTCTGTACCGTATGGTGCTACACTATGTTTTTGAAATACCGCCACAATCCGTGTAAGGCGCTGCTGTCAAAGTTCACGCTACTTGAAAAACTTGCTAGTAGTGTGGCTCGCCTCTTGCGGTTGTGGTAACAGCTTTTCCTTGTTCTATCGCCTGCGCTTGAAGTTGTGTATTTAGAGAGTACAGGGACAGGCTTTCTGTCGTATCGTCATGGTCAGTGAGATAGATTTGCGGACTGTTTAGTATTCTTCTGTGTAGTTCAAGACCCTCAAGTATTTGGTCTCGATGTTCGATCGTGGTGTTTTATTCATCTAACGTTGCAAGTACTGAGTAGTGTTTTTATTTCTGCCAGCACTAGAAAGAATTATTTCTTTTGGGGACTGGCAACCTGAAGACTGTCGTTTGCGGATAGTTTCATGTAGGATGAATCAGTTGTTGCCTCCACTGGAACTAGTTAGTGATTAGTGATTACGAAAACATGTTGTGTTATAGTTTTTGATTCTGAGTCGGTCTTATGATTTACACAGGTGGACGTGATTGTTCAAAAATGGTTCAAATGGCTCTGAGCACTATGGGACTTAACTTCTGAGGTCATCAGTCCCCTATTACTTAGAACTACTTAAACCTAACTAAGCTAGGGCCATCTCACACATCCATGCTCGAGGAAGGATTCAAACCTGCGACCGCAGCGGTCACGCGGTTCCAGACTGTAGCGCCTAGAACCGATCGGCCATCTCGGTCGGCCGGACGTGTTTGTAGCTGGCGGAATTTGGCACTACGTCTGGTGAAACTGTTTTGACCGCATGGTAAGGTTTCCGGGGCTATGTGGCATACCTAATTGGATATTTAAGTTTGCGTACCTTAAGTTTCCATGTTAGTCCTCGAAAGTTTACTCGCGATAGTTAATGGTTCAAATGGCTCTGAGCACTATGCTACTTAACTTCTGAGGTCATCAGTCCCCTAGGACTTAGAACTACTTAAACCTAACTAGCCTAGGGACTTCACACACATCCATGCCCTAGTCAGGATTCGAACCTGCGACCGTAGCGGTCGCTCGGGTCCAGACAGTAGCGCCTAGAACCGCACGGCCACTCCGACCGGCGCGACAGTTTATACTCTCAGCTGTTTATAGATATGAGTTTCGCAGTACCATTGAATTCCTGTATTTGATTCTCGTAACTATGGTTGCGGCGTTCGCGTTGTTAAAATACGTGATTACCCACCATTGCTAGTCATCGCATTCTGTTCTCTCGATCGGAAGACGATTTGATTTCATTGCGTCTGATAACGCACCTACGATGATATGAAACCGGTCGTACCTATAAGTAAAGGACTTAAATCTAAAGCGGTCTTACTTTCCAAAGTGATATGTCCAGGATGTGACTGCCTTGATTACAAGGCCTGCTGTCTCACTTTCTTCGCGACGAGAGGCGCCGTAATGTGTCGCCAGGTTGGGTTTGTAGTGAGTTTGGTTGGTGTGTGTGTGTGTGTGTGTGTGTGTGTGTGTATGTGTATGTATTACTGGTCTGTATTGTACCACGTCTTTGGGATTCGGTTATGGCTCCATTGTGAGTGGTTCCGCTGGAAATCGGCTATAGCTCCATAGTGAACCGAGAGAAGTGGCGCAGTGGTAGCACACTGGACTCGCATTCGGGAGGACGATGGTTCAATCCCGCGTCCGGCCATCCTGATTTAGGTTTTCCGTGATTTCCCTAAATCGCTCCAGGCAAATGCTGGGATGGTTCCTTTGAAAGGGCACGGTCGACTTCCTTCCCCATCCTTCCCTAATCCGATGACACCGATGACCTCGCTGTTTGGTCTCTTCCCACAAAACAACCAACAATTGTGAGTGTTTAGAATGTTCGGTTCTTGGCGCTTCAGTTTGGAACCGCGTGACTGCTACGGTCGCAGGTTCGAATCCTGCCTCGGTCATGGATGTGTGTGATGTCCTTAGGTTAGTTAGGTTTAAGTAGTTCTAAGTTCTAGGGGACTGATGACCTCGGATGTTGAGTCCCATAGTGCTCAGAGCCATTTGAACCATTTTGTTTAGAATGTGAAGTGTGATCGATAATTAGACACAGATGTCGTGTGTGTTCTCGTGGTGTATATACGCGGAAGATTTATGGCTAGTTTGTCCGTTTGGTGTGTTCTGTTGGCGGGTGTGTTTTGAAACCCTTATGGCATGTGTTTAAAATGTGATTCTGTATGTCAGTGTTATGATACGAGTAATGAGTTTTTTGCTTAGGAAATAAGTTTGGTCCCATATTCTGACATGATTGTCGTAAGGAGTGTGGCTAAAATATACCTTATTGTTTATTTGACTCTATAATAGTGAAGCCATAGTCACAGCATATAAAACTTTCTCCTTAAAAAGAAAGCGTTACATTACCGTTTTCAGCGAACTACGTCGTCATTTTCAAATGTAAAACATCAGTTGGAGAATATATATTTGGAATTATGACCACACATCTGACAAAAATTACGAGAAAGAATGAGACCAGGCATCTGAGGCAATGGTGGCACAACCAAGTCAATACAAGTTATGCCTGTGCTTGTCCACACACTCATTCTATTTGGGCAAGCACAGCCATAACTTGTAGTGACTCGGTTGTGCCACCATTGCCTCAGTTGCCTGGGCTGATTCTTTCTCGTAATTTTTGTTAGATGTATGGTCATAATTAACATTATATATTCGCCATTTGATGTTTTACATTTGAAAATGACGGCGTAGTTCGTTGAAACTAGTAATGTAAACCGTTCTTTTTAAAGAAAAACAATTATATACTGTGAGTATGGCTTCACTACTATAGTGTCAAATAAAAAATTTGGCTCGTCATTCGGAAGGAACGATCAGAAAGTCTCGCATGTGTACTGTGTGGAATCTTGAACAACTGAATGCACCACTGCATGACACATGAACTCTGTGGTGGTGTTAGATCACACGTGGATTGCGAAAGCCGTCTCCCACACAGTGCTGTATTTAACTGACTGTGTTTTAGTGATTTTTAATGATCTTTTCGATTGTTCTGTTGTTGGACGACTGGGGACGTGCTTGGTTCCGTCGTAGACTTGTGACGCTCTATACTCGCTTTGAGTGTTCTCGTAGTTATTCTTACATTGTGTGTCGAACACACGTCCGAGGAATTATTAAGTCGACGGCGTGTGTTGATGACGTAGCATGGGGATCGTCATTTTGTGTTTCACGGATACCTCTTGGTTGTGTTACGGGAACATTTGGTTTACTGGTCAGTACTGCTTATTTTACGGACGTGTGCATATTTATGGAGGTGTTGCGTTAAGAACAACGGACGTGTGTTCATTGTCGTGGTGAGTTCACTTTTCTTAGTGGCTATCTTGAGCTCCCATCTGCAAAGTCCTATAGCGAGAACTGTTTTAATTCCTTGGCGATCAATTGGTCTAGTGCTCTTGGTACAACTACAGTTACTGCCGTATGCGGGGATTTACTATTAGTGTTTTCAGGCTAGTGCATGTTGGTTTTTTCATCAGCCTAGTGCCCGTTTGTTTATAAGGGCTTACGTCCGCACTCTAATCTGAATATATGGTTTAAGCTACGGCTAGTGCCGATTATTCAGTCACGGTCTACCTACTGGCATAGTTACCAGTGACGTTAAACTCAGAAAAGTAAACAAGTGAGCATTCTGACTTAAGCAGCTAAGGATGCAGTTTAGAGAACAGGCTGTACGATGGCTGCTGAGGTTTGTTAACTTTTATTACTATCTGGGCATGTGGAAATACGTGAAGCATGAAACTTCTTGATTGTGAATGCTAGCTTTTGAACCACTGTGCACGTTATCACAATTAATGTTTAGTGATTGCCATTCTGATGAAGTACGAGGATCTTTCAATAAGTAATGCAACAGTTTTTGTACTGAAAGCACGTTGGTTTTCTTTGCGACACCATCACACCACATTATTCGTCACTGTTTATCTTAAAGATCCCTATTTTTCAACATAATGTCAGTTCAGGACTCAGAGCAGTGCGTGCCCTGCTGGCATGAAGGAGATCGAAAAGGTTTGCTTGGCCTTGTTGCAACAGTGACAGACATCTTGCCCAACGACACAATGTGCTTTCGTTCATTGCTAGGTCTCCGTAAACATCTTTCCGGCACCTATGAATGTACGCGATGCTCTTTTTTCCACCAGAAGAAACTCAGTGACAGTTCTTTGCTTGGAAGGAACCTCAGATACCATTTTGAAGGCTACTGATAGCCCCGCCAACTATCGGAACATCGTGAAACTACAGTGGCTGAAGCAGAAATATTCAACGATATCCCAGAGGTGATTGCGCGTTTTTTCAGCCGAAATTGGCCGACAAAAGTAATGAGTTGTATTACTAAGTCGTTTACTCATATGTGATTCCGAGGAAGTTTGCTTCCGTTTTCTGTTCATCCTCTACTCTCAGCAGTTGAGGGGTGGGGGGTGTACGCCATAGTTGCTATCGCCTCATCGCTGGTCAGGATAGGTGGTTTCTCACATCTGACACCCACGTCACTCCAAGGGCATCGAGTGTTCCAGCTTGGCCTCGGATCTGAATATTGTTCTTTTTGTGAATTATTAGTTGGAAAAAATAAATGAAGCATAGGAAAACAAACAGTTCAAATCAATTTCCCCCAGTCACAAACAGCCCAGAGGCCTACTCCCGAAACCTGTTAATGGCTGTTCAAGTTTTACTTAACTCCTTTGCCAAACAGTGTGTTCTGCTTTTCATCTCATGCTTTGTATGTCGCGCAGCTAATGCTTCTTCAGCCGCTGCATCAATACTCTCTGATTTTCTCCCGACGATTATCTACGATGGTGGAATGAAAAGTAATGCCTCCACCTTCGTTAATTGGGTTTGGATGGGAATATTTTAATAAATCAAACGCAGAAATAATCCTTATAATGTGATCCTTAATTACCAATATTCACTTTTCCACATAATCACCAGCCAATTGAATTCATTTCTGACAACGATGAACAAGTTTGCTGAAGCCGTCACGGAAGAAGTCGACACTTTGTTTTTTCGCAACTATAGTCTGACCGTTCTCTCAACGTCTTCATCAGAACCATAATGATCTCCCCGCACATCGCCTTTCAGTACGGGGAACAGATGGAAGGACAACGGTGCTAAATGTGGACTGTATGGAGGATTCGGTAGGGGTGACACTATCTCTGACACGAACATTAAAATCCCCCGTTATCACTCTAAATTGGTCTCAAGATGGACTGATAGCTACTTCCGTTCATAGAGAAAATCGCTTTCTGGTTTAAATATACAATGCTCTGGGCTGTGCCGCGAGATAATTTTCAGCTTGTGGTGAGCCAGTTTTAATTTTAATAAAACCATTATTTCAGAGATGTAGTAACATTCTTAGATACTATTTCGTATTCTGGGCATCGGAAGCTGTTGAAAGGCAGAAGGCCAACGGTAAAATTGTTGTTTGTTGAAACACAACCGATTTCGCACCCTAAAGCCGCATCAGATGCGGTAATGTTAAAAGGTCATAGGCATAGCCATAGCTCCTAGTCAAAATTTAAAATTCATTGACTATCGTGAATATTGTGGCGAACAAAGGATAACAAAGACGTGCTTTTTTCATTTAAGACTAATTACAGATAGATGAAATTTCAAATTACAGAGCCGTGTTTTAAAAATATCCTGCATCTGTCCGTCGGCAGGACATTTCAGTGTTGGGCAAAGTGAAAATGGCCCACACAGACGACTAAGAGAGCATCAGAGAGATGGCACGGCAACCCTGTTTTGGGCCACTTTTACTTTGCCCGACACAGGCTTGCTGTACCCTTGCACCAATTCCGACAAATTTCTAGATTTTAAGTCTTGGCTCTGTATGTATAAGTTTTACCTACCAACAGTTTGTCCTAAACGTACGGAGCACATCTTCGTCATCTTTCGTGCACCACGGTACTGACAATTTCACTGAATATTAAATTTTGCCTAGAAATGGCAGGAATGCCTAAGACCTTCTAACGTTGTTACACCTGATGCTGTGGCTTTAGGCTGCAAAAGAGGTTGCGTTTCAATAAACAACAGTTTCACCGGGTGATACTGGAATTCTTCGTAACATCTTTCTTCGATCAGATCTCTGTATTTGTTGTCGACACACTCCTACTTTCGCTCTTGTCTTCTTCTCGACTGCACTATAAATGAGCTAGTGCTGGGCGTATTCCTTCTGCCCTTTCACTGTTTTGTTATACAGGGTGTTAGAAAAAGGTACGGCCATACTTTCAGGAAACATTCCTCACACACAAATAAAGAAAATATGTTATGTTGACATGTGTCCGGAAACGCTTACTTTCCATGTTAGAGCTCGTTTTGTTACTTCTCCTCAAATCACATTAATCATGGAATGGAAACACACAGCAACAGAACGTACCAGCGTGACTTCAAACACTTTGGTACAGGAAATGTTAAAAATGTCCTCCGTTAGCGAGGATACATGCATCCACCCTCCGTCGCATGGAATCCCTGATGCCCTGATGCAGCCCTGGAGAATGGCGTATTGTATCACAGCCGTCCACAATACGAGCGCGAAAAGTCTCTACATTTGGTAGCGGTGTTGCGTAGACAAGAGCTTTCAAATGCCCCCATAAATGAAAATGAAGAGGGTAGAGGTCAGTAGAGCGTGGAGGCTATGGAATTGGTCAGCCTCTACCATTCCATCGGTCACCGAATCTGTTGTTGAGAAGCGTACGAACACTTCGACTGAAATGTGCAGGAGCTCCATCGTGCATGAACCACATGTTGTGTCGTACTTGTAAAGGCACATGTTCCAGCAGCACAGGTAGAGTATCCCGTATGAAATCATGATAACGTGCTCCATTGAGCGTAGGTGGATGAACATGAGGCCCAATCAAGATATCACCAACAATGCCTGCCGAAACGTTCACAGAAAATCTGTGTTGATGACGTGATTGCACAATTGCGTGCGGATTCTCGTGAGCCCACACATGTTGATTGTGAAAATTTACAATTTGATCACGTTGGAATGAAGCCTCATCCGTAAAGAGAACATTTGCATTGAAATGAGGATTGACACATTGTTGGCTGAACCATTCGCAGAAGTGTACCCGTTCATTGCAGGTGTCCTCGTCGTTCTAGGTCTTCCCCTGTCGCTGCAATGTTCCGTGCTCCCTAAGACGCCGATCAATTGCTTCGAACGTCTTCCTGTCGGGACAACCTCGTTCTGGAAATCCGTCTCGATGCAAACGTACCGCGCCACGGCTATTGCCCCGTGCTAATCCATACATCAAATGGGCATCTGCCAACTCCGCATTTGTAAACATTACACTGACTGCAAAACCACGTTCGTGATGAACACTAATCTGTTGATACTACATACTGATGTGCTTGATGCTAGTACTGTAGAGCAATGAGTCGCATGTCAACACAAGCACCGAAATCAACATTACCTTCCTTCTATTGGGCCAACTGCCGGTGAATCAAGGAAGTACAGTACATACTGACGAAACTTAAATGAGCTCTAACATGGAAATTAAGCGTTTCCGGACAGATTCCCACATAACATATTTTCTTTATTTGTGTGTGAGGAATGTTTCCTGAAAGTTTGGACGTACATTTTTGTAACACCCTGTATAAATGAGCTAGTGTTGGGCGTATTCCTTCTGCCCTTTGACTGTTTTGTTATATTGTGAATACTACATACAGAGATTTAATGAGGTTTCAATTCTTTAAGCTTTTGATTTTTGTAATTGTAGGAGTCTATGTTCCATGTTCCAATTATGAGAATATTTTTATTTTTCCATCTCTTAGACGTCTCTATTCCTCGCACAGAACTGGTACTCTGAGAGGTATAGCTAATCTCCAGTAGGTCGTTGGCCTGGCTGTCTGTGAAAATTACGTAGTCTGGCTACATTCGCCGCAGCTTGCGAGCCCAACCTGTGCCCTGAATCTTTTTGACGTGCTGCCATCTTCTGGCCCTTCGGTGTACCAGGCACCATTAATTCCGCAAGGCAAGAGGAATCGTTGATTTTTTTTTTTCCTTCAGAGTTTTCTTTCCTTAGCCATTGGTGATCCCACATACACTAGTTACACTAGCAGTAACCAGTAGTTACGCGGACACACCTGTAAGTTTGTAATGATGAATAATGGTAGGTAAGTAGCATAGCGCATGTGCAATAACGTCGCCTATTCTCACGTGTCCGTCTGTTTGGGTAAGCGTGGCACGACGCTACCCCCTCCAATGACCACAATACATGACTACGCGGCACGCATGCAGCGTTGCTGCCAACCGGTGCACGCCGACAGATGTGGGTTGGCACACCCACCTAACCATCATGCAGCTGAGGTAGCTATGTGTATCATGCAACAAATTTTATAACCTTTAGCTCGGGTTGTGTTCACTGATGTAAAAAATCTGTTCTGTTCACATTTTTAAATGTCAGCGTTTCCTTTTTTTACTCTCTAATTTCTAAAATAGCCTGTACTATTCCTCAATGTTCAGACTAACTCCAACCAAATTTCATCGAAACTGGCTGAGCGGTTTAGTCGTGAAAACTTAATTTAACCGGTATTGTATTGTAGTATAGAAGGATGGATTAAACACGCTAAGGATTGTATAAGCATCGTATTCATTATGTGGAACAGTAGTATCAATATTTAGTCACGCATGCCACCTATTCTCGATGAGTGTAAACAGCAGTAAGACCGTAATTATGGTTCAGGGTACTAACACAAAGCCGAATATCACACTAGATGGCACTACTCTGCAAGACGTAGATAACTTCTGCTATCTTGGATCTACTATAGAATCAAACATGTCTGTTGACAGGGAAATTGATGCTCGCATTGGAAGAGTTGCGACAACTTTTGGCAAACTCTCTACACGTGTTTGGAAAAACAACAAACTCTCATTGACCACCAAAATTCTTGTATATCAAATTTGCGTCCTGAGCATCCTTTTGTATGCATTGGAAACATGGACTACCTATGTCAAACAAGAATTTCGCCTTAATGCTTTCCACATGCGGTGCCTGAGATCCATCCTCGGAGTAACGTGGAAGGACTGAGTGACCAACGAAGCAGTGCTATCTAATACTAACTGCAACAGTATTTCAGCTATCTTGAAGCAGAGACGACTCCGCTGGCTGGGACATGTCCACCGTATGGATCCTGACAGATTATCACGTGAGGTGATGCTTGGAGAGATCTCTATAGCCAAAAGACCTGTAGGACGACCTGTATTGAGGTTCAAGGACTCCTGTAAACGGGATATGGAGAGCTTTGGAATCAACACAAACAGATGGGAGGCACGGGCTAGCATGAGACCAGAGTGGCGTGATGATATATCATCGGGAATGTCGAAGCATGATGAAGGCTTGTTAGACAGATTAAGGCAGAAAAAGCTTCGCAATGCTACCACTGCTCCTGCCTCAGCAGCCAGATACACTTGTGACAATTACGGCAAGAGATTCCGTGCTGCCATTGGCTTGACAAGTCATATGAAAAAATGCAAACCATAAACACACAGACACTGCAACAATCATCTACCAATATGTCGAGGCCAATATATTAAAAAGGGCTTATCAACGTATAAAAGCATTTTCACAAGTATGATTCATTTCAGAAGTCAGAGAATCAATAGATTTCTCAAAGGGTAAATATATATGCCTAATTAACATAACATTCTACAGATAACTAAACACCTTTTACTACACATTTTCCAATGTAGCCGACGCACTTCCCAGTTTTCAAGCTATCTTCACACCAGTTTCATCAAAATCGCTCCAGTGGTTCGGTCGTAAAAAGGCAACTAACACTTATGCATTTTTGAAACTGTAAATTAGGATAACGTTTTATTCATGATCAAATTGTGATGAAATAAAGCCTATATGTAGCACCAAAGCTACTACCAGTTTTCCAGTTGAAGTCTAGATCAGGACCAGTGGCAGTCACAGCGGTGCTTTACGGATTGCTCATATGTTGGCAACGCTTCAGTTTCTCGTAATGAATGGTACGAGTCTCTGAAACAGCCAATGAGGGGCGGAAATAGAGACAACGTGTCTCTAACGCCGCAGATGAAACCATTATCTAGTTTCATGCTTTTCCGGGTGTTACTAAACTTTGAGAGAAATATTTTGTGACTGTGCAAGCGAATGCTGTAAATTGGGTTATTGAAATGATTTGGGTCTGCATGGCGACGTCGTCAGTAGGTAAATGTCATATGAATTAATTGCAGAGACACGAAAATGTATGAGAAATGATGGTAGAACGACTCATAAAGTAAAAGGTTTGTGCTGATGGAATCATTCGGATGTGCATAAAAAGTCGCCAATTTGAGTAAGTGGATCAACGCTCTTTTATTCAATCATGCAAGAAGGTAGTTGAATCAATGATTATTAAAAATAGCCGCACGTTCGATATAATAAATAACATTGATCCGACTGCCTCCTCCCATGATTTAATTAAAAAACAATGATCCAGTTACTCAGTGTATTCGCGCAGATCGTTTACGTAGCAACACAGAGAAATATTTCACTGCTTTTTCGAATAAATCGTGGGTTATGATTTATCTTTGGTTTGCAGATACTACCTCAGTTTAAGTAGCTACGACTCAAAGTAGGAGCAGTTAAGTTACAATCCTCGTTCACAGCAGTGTTCCACTCTTTCCTCCGAATGTATTATTTAGAAACATGTCGTGTGTCTGCTGCTCTCTTATCTGGTGCGTAACACTAACAGCTGACACACTTTTTGCTGCTAACTACCTCACGGCAAGCGCTGACATCATTCCTGCACGAAATACTTAAGTACGCCATTGGCACTCTTCTAGGCTTTGACCCACGTTACCTGTAAAAATCCCCCATGAAAATCTGGTACTTTCGGAGACTAGCGTGTTCAAACAGGCAGATACGATGGTTTAGCAGTTCTATTATTAGTATGAAAAAAGATACATGGCAACAACTTTCAAGGTTTGATTGTGAGCTGAGAACAGAAACTGTACTTCTAGCCTCGAAACCCAACACAATTTCGTTTGGAAACGCAATAGCTGCTCAAGAGATGCCGACATGTAAAGAAAGGAATGGCCAATGACTAGAAGTAATGTCAGACTCAGCTTAGAGCCCAACTGCGGCTTCCCCACGTACTACCAACATGGCAACCCCCTAGGCATAGAAATATATCTGACCGTACACATTCCGAACGTTGTCTTTGTGGCATTCACTGCAGATGTCACGAATAGATTGACGCAGTTCTTCATGTCACACTATCATGTGGCAGACTCTTCTTCTTTCTGTGGCTAATACCTACATTCACTGAAACGTGGTTACGGTCGCCAGTGCGTTTCCCCACTTACAATTTTTAAGAATTTCGCTTCCCTCCATAAACATTTTGATAATTTCTTGCTCCCTCAGGATGTGTGCTGATAATTGATTCCCTATGCCACAATACGTTTTGTCACTGAATTACTGTTAATGGAACGTCCTTTGCCGTTTCTGACAGAACTGCAACGACACCGACAACGTTCAAGTTTCTGTGTCTACTCTTTCACCTTTACTTATTTTTCAAACTCCAGGCTCTCTTTATTTTCATTTACCTCTTTCTAAGTGTACTGACTGAATAAAATGGTTGTGGAGGACAAGGCAACAACCGTGTATTGATAGTAAGATCGGTTCCATACATTAAGACATTGATAGTACGTTAATGGTTCTTGACATTCAGCCAGAACGGTTTAGGTCATATAAAAATGTAATAACGACCAAATCCTTCGCCGATATATTTCTACATTTCTACAATACTTCTCTTAGACACGACTGTTACGTCCTTCAGTTTCTGTGTGACTTAAATTAGATTCTTAACGTCTGAGGAGATAGCGTGTATTTTGGGTTGGTTGGTTGGTTGGTTTGGGGAAGGAGACCAGATAGCGTGGTCATCGGTCTCATCGGATTAGGGAAGGATGGGGAAGGAAGTCGGCCGTGCCCTTTCAGAGGAACCATCCCGGCATTTGCCTGGAGTGATTTAGGGAAATCACGGAAAACCCAAATCAGGATGGCCGGACGCGGGATTGAACCGTCGTCCTCCCGAATGCGAGTCCAGTGTCTAACCACTGCACCACCTCGCTCGGTATATTTTGGGACGTAAGGCTAGCTCCAGCGATAAACCCGACTTTAACATTTTCGGCGCCCTGCGTACAATGACCAGTGTCTCGTACAGTAGGATCAGCTTTGCTAATTAGAATCTCTGTATGGATACAGAGGAAAATTTCAGTCGCATATGCTAAGACAGAACATGCAAATTAGTACTTTATTTCAACAAACAACTCAATTTTGTAATTCTTCTATAAATTACTATTCATTTCTATACAGGGTGTTACAAAAAGGTACGGCCATACTTTCAGGAAACATTCCTCCCACACAAAGAAAGAAAATATGTTATGTTGACATGTGTCCGGCAACGCTTACTTTCCATGTTAGAGCTCATTTCATTACTTCTCTTCAAATCACATTAATCATGTAATGGAAACACACAGCAGCAGAACGTACCAGCGTGACTTCAAACACTTTGTTACAGGAAATGTTCAAACTGTCCTCCGTTAGCGAGGATACATGCATCGACCCTCCGTCGCATGGAATCCCTGATGCGCTGATGCAGCCCTGGAGAATGGCGTATTGTGTAACAGCCGTCCACAATACGAGCACGAAGAGTCTCTACATTTCGTACCGTTGTTGCGTAGACAAGAGCTTTCAAATGCCCCCATAAATGAAAGTGAAGAGGGTTGAGTTCAGGAGAGCGTGGAGGCCATGGAATTGGTCAGCCTCTACCAATCCATCGGTCACCGAATCTGTTGTTGAGAAGCGTACGAACACTTCGACTGAAATGTGCAGGAGCTCCATCCTGCATGAACCACATGTTGTGTCGTACTTGTAAAGGCACATGTTCTAGCAGCACAGGTAGAGTATCCCGTATGAAATCATGGCGGTGAATCGAGGAAGTACAGTACATACTGACGAAACTAAAATGAACTCTAACATGGAAATCAAGCGTTTCCGGACACATGTCCACATAACATCTTTTCTGAATTTGTGTGTGAGGAATGTTTCCTGAAAGTTTGGCCCTGCACACAAAAGGCAGTGCCCCAACTGACTGACTCACTCACTGACTCCCAATAGCCCAGCTAAAATTGCTTAAGACAGAAACTTGAAATCTGGGGAACGTATTGAGCTTACACTGTAGGCATCGTTTAAGACGAAATTTTTCGAAGTTTCACTCGTAAGGGGCAAAATAGAGGTGAAAGCTTTTTCTGAAACTGTATCGTTGTTATTGCAATTTTGAAGCTAGACTCATGAAAATTGGTATTTGGTTTCTCGATCAGAGATAAAGAAATACGTGTTTCAGCATTTTCGGAAATCCAACCGCAACGTGTAATTCATGGTGAAATTTTCTCGATTAATAAATCGTTATTGAAGAACTACTAAAGTATTTTGAAAGCTGCATCTATGAAAATGAATTCTTGATTCCTCTGTTAGATATTTAAGAGAAATGTATGTTTCACAGAGTTTGGAAATTATGTCGTTAAGGGCCAGAGTGATTCACTGACTTACCGTCTCCCAGGCCTATTCGCTAAGGACAGAAACTGGAAATTTGGAGAGGGTATAGATCCTATACTGTATGCACCGTTTAAGAAGGGATTGCTCGAAATTCCACTCCTAAGAGGGTGAAATCGAGGGGGTGAGTATTTTTGAAAAGACTTCGCTTTTAAGGAAATTTTCAAGCCAGAGCTACGAAAACTAGCATTTTGTATTTGTCAGAAATAAAAAAAAATCAGCATTTTGGGAAAGTCAACCACTAAGTGAGTAAAATAGTGGGTGAAATTTTTGTGAAAGTCAGTCATTATTAAGGAAACTATTAAGGCATTTTAAAGCTGCATCTGTAAAAACTGGTATTGGACTCCTTTGTTAGAAATTTAAAAAAATAGGTGTTACATTGTTTTTGGAAATTCTGTGCCCAAGGGTGTCAAATAGGGGGTGAAAAGTTTTATGAAATACTTCATTACGGAAGCACTTTCAGAACTAAATCTATAAAATTCTGAATTTGGCTTCTCAGCTCGAAATCAAAAGAAGCAGTTAATTGTTTTTAGAAATTCAAGCTTGTGAAGCCGGTGAAATAGGGGATTAAAGTTATTATGGAAATATTTCATAATGAAATTATATTGGAAGCTAAATCCAAGAACATCTGTATTTGACTTCTCTGTCAAAAATAAAAGTAAATACGCGTTCGCAGACTTTGGAAAATTAATCCCTTAGTGAGTGAAATAAAGATTGAAAAAATTAAGTAAATATTTAACTGTGAAAGCATTTTTGAAGTCTAATCTTTCAAAATTTGTATTTGCCTTCTCGGCTAGAAAAGAAAATACAGGTGTTTCAATGTTTCTGGAAATTCAGTCCCCAAGGGTGTGAAATAGGGGGACGAAATCTTTTATAAATAATTTCATTGTGAAATCTCTTTCAACGCGAAATCTATGAAAATTGTTATTTGAGTTCTATGTTAGAAATTTAATAGAAATGTTTCACTATATTTGGAAATTCAACATCTAAGGGGGTTAAATGAAAGATGAAAACTTTTACGAAAACACTTCTTGACACGAGGGCTATGCGGAAAGTAAATTCCGATCGGTTGCGAAATGGAAACCACAGTGAAAATCCGATGAAGCTTTGCACAGATGTGTTGAGCAGTGTCTCTAGAATGCCCGTCGATCACATCATGTAGCGCTTCTCGGTTCTGAGTGCACAGTGAGCACGTGAACATGCCTAGGAAATAGACTCCCGCCAAGTATCAGGGCCTGGTGAGAGATTTCGCCTGATGTCATAGAGCGCACATAACACAACTGCCGTGCGGTTCCTTCTTCATGACAATTCTCGGCCGTAATCTGCAGAGGCAGTGAAGGTGTTCCTGCAGCGTTTTCGATGGGAAGCGTTTGATCACCCACAACACAACTCGTAACTGGCTTCTCCTGAGTTTAATCTCTGCTCACATAAACCGCTGGCTTTGAAGACAACATTTTGGCGCAGACAATCTGATAAAGACCAGCGGAAAGTACAGGCTGACGAGAATGGTGGATAGCTGGCGCAACGCTACGACAAATGTGTAAGCAGCAGGAAGGTGTAGCTAACTATCGCAAATAAAACATTTTTCATTTTCACAGTTGTTTCCATTTCGTAACCGATCGGAACTTACTTTCCGAATATACCTCATATAAAAAAAATTGGAAGCTAACTATAAGAAAATTGGTATTTCCCTCCTCCGTTAGACATAAATAAATGTGTTAGAGGATGATTGTTTCTACGGAAATATCTCCACAAGAAAGCAAAAGGCGACTTTGTTCTCTAACTAATACAATCACTTTCTGGTCAGAAGTAAATTCGGCAAAGACCCTGCTTCTACGGCTTTCATTAGCGTAGAACATTTGGAAGGTACTGCGATATGCGAACAACATAACTCGGTTAAAGAAAAAAATTCTCTGAAGGACACATTGTGTAAGGGTGCGAGCAGCTAGTTAGTAATAAAGATTTTTTATTTTGTTATCCTTGAAGTCAACGCTTTGAAACTAGAATTCACGTCAATTTCGATAGACACATGGTGCAATGTCGATAATAAGTTCTTTTTGATGTAGTAGGTTCCACCGAAAACTGATTCAATTCCTAGGAATGTAGATATTCATCAAGTATCTCTGATTTTGACCATTCATATTTCTTCAGCGAGTGGCATGAACTGGCTCTGTAATGGGAATGTTTAAATCATGACATTCAGGTCCGAATTTAAAGGCGATTTTATTCAGTTTCCCTAGTAGTCGTAGTTGTGGTCCAAAGAGCAGCGTCTCGCGGGCATTTCATACAAATTTTTAAGTAATTACATTCCAGTTGAAAGTGTAGAAATTAATCCCAGTATACAAGTTTACTGGTATGTTCAAGAATAATAAAGCGCTCTACTGGACGCTGAAACTGCTGTGAGCGCACTTACAAGATATAACAAAATTTTACTATGCACAACAATATTCAAAATATATCTGTATTCAACTAGGAACTTAACGAAGTTCCGCAACAATGCGCCACTACTCATCAAATAATAACCAGGAATTCAAATTTCAAATTACAGTACTACGTATTAATTCGAAATAATCACGTCACACGTTTTTACCAACCCAGATTCAAGCCAAACACCTGGATAACGCCATTCTGTTAATACGTACATTCCCTGTAATAACACGGTATATGAGATAATAGACCGTGGACCTTGCCGTTGGTGGGGAGGTTTGCGTGCTTCAGCGATACAGATCGCTGTAGCGTAGGTGCGTCACAACAGAGGGGTGTCTGTTGAGAGGTCAGACAAACGTGTGGTTCTTGAAGAGAGGCAGTCTAAATGATTGATGGTTCTGGCCTTGTAACATCAATCAAAACGGCCGTGCTGTGGTGGTACTGCGAACGGCTGAAAGCAAGGGTAAACTACAGCCGTAATTTTTACCTAGGGCATGCAGCTTTACTGTATGATTAAATGATAGTGGTATCCTCTTGGGTAAAATATTCCGGAAGTAAAATAGCCCCCATTCGGATCTCCGGGCGGGGACTACTCAGGAGGACGTCAATATAAGGAGAGAGAAAATTGGCGTTCTACGGATCAGAGCGTGGAATGTTAGATCCCTTAATCGGAGATGGTTAGGCGAAATATTGAACTTCGATGGCAGGAGGAACAACACGTATGATCAGGTGAACACAGGGTTATAAATACAAAACCGAGCGAGGTGGCGCAGTGGTTAGACACTGGACTCGCATTCGGGAGGACGACGGTTCAATCCCGCGTACGGCCATCCTGATTTAGGTTTTCCGTGATTTCCCTAAATCGATCCAGGCACATGCCGGGATGGTTCCTTTGAAAGGGCACGGCCGACTTCCTTCCCCGTCCTTCCCTAATCCAATGAGACCGATGACCTCGCTGTCTGGTCTCCTTCCCCAAACAACCCCCCCCCCCCCCCCATAAATACAAAAACAAATATGGATAATGCAGGAGTAGACTTAATAATGAATAAAAAAATAGGAGAACGGGTAAAGTACTTCGAACAGTTTAGTGAAGGCATTATTGTAAGAAACATAGAAAAGAAGCCCACGCCCTCCACAGCAGTAAAAGTTAATATGCCAACAAGTTCCGCAGATGGAGAGGTTGAAGAAATGTATGGCGCGATAAATGAAATTATTCAAGTAGTTACCGGAGACGAAAATTTAATAGTGATGGAGGACAGGAATACGATAGCAGGAAAAGGAAGAGAAGGAGAAGTAGTATGTGAATATTGACTAGGGCGAGGAATGAAAGAGGAAGCCGCCTGGCTGAATTTTGCACAGAGCACAACTTAATCAAAGCTAACCCTTGGTTTACGAATCGTGAAAGGAGGTTTTATACGTGGAAGAGACAATGGATGGTTTCAGAGAGATTATATCATGGTAAGATAGAGATTTACGCACATGGTTTTAAATTGTAAGACACTTCCAGGGACAGATGTGGACTGTGACCACAATTTATTGTTTATGAACTGTAGATTAAAACTGAAGAAGCTCCAAAACGGTAGAAATTTAAGAAGATGGAACCTGGATAAACTGAAAGAATCAGAGGTTGTAGAGAGTTTCACAAAGAGTATTACGGAACGATTGAGAAGGAGGAAAGAAATATGATAGAAGAAGAATGAGAAGCTTTGAGAGATGAAATAGTGAAGGCAGCAGACGACCAAGTAGGTAAAAATACGAGGGCTAGTAGAAATCCTTTGGTAACAGAAGAGATATTGAATTTAATTGATTAAAGGGGAAAATATAAAAATATAGTAAATGAATCAGAGGATAAGGAATACAAACTTCTAAAAAATTAGATCGACAGGTAGTGCAAAATGGCTAAGCAAGGGACAAATGCAAGGGACAAATGTAAGGATGTAGATGCATATATCACTAGGGTAAGACAGATGCTGCCTACAGGGAAATTAAAGGGACCTTTGGAGAAAACAGTACCACCTGTATGAAGAGCAAGAGATCATATAGGAAAGCAGTCCTAAGCAAAGAAGGGTAAGCAGAAAAGTGGGTGGAGTATACAGAGGGTCTGTACACGAGTGATGTGATGTACTTGAGGACAATATTATGGAAATTGAAAAGGACTTAGATGAAGACGAAATGAGAGATATGATTCTGCGTGAAGAATTTGATAGAGCAGTCAAAGACCCTAGCCGAAACAAGGCCCTGGGAGTAGACAAGAGAGGACTTAGAATTTTACAAATGTTGACCCGTGGCCTCATGACCACGAAAAAAACAAAACTTATGCGAATTTGCTGAAAAATTCCTCTCTCTCAAACCCCACCCAATGAGGAGAGAGGGAGAGTTTTAATTTTAGCAAATCAAAATTTACGCAGTAAATAAGTATTTTTTATTTTCTTGAATTACAACGCCAACTACCAAGAACCTTAATAGGTGTTTAAGACAAAATGTATGTAGTTTTTTTATGTAGAATCTGATTCTGCAATATAAAATGTGGGTTCCAACTTCAAATTTTAGAGTTACCTCCCGCCCCAACCCCAGGTGGCCGGGATGGCGCGCTAATTTTAGCACCAGCAGATGTTCCCCTCGAAAATAACCAACTTTGTATTCTATACATTTTTTGCGATTGTTTTCCTAAATTTTAATAAGTTCGTAATTCTTTGATCAAAACCACAGTACGTTCTGGCATGGCTGTTAACCCAAGATAACCAAATGTCATACACCCATTTAACCAAACGCAGTTCTCTCACTTCACTCACTATAATGCACCAAAAGTAGCAGTCCCATGTACCGCCGCAAATATACTGACGGAAAAGAAATCGCAACAGCGAAAAATAATTACAGTAAAGAAATTTGCGGAATACATTTCTCTAGGTAACGTTCTTAAGTGATTAACACTGCAAGATTACAGATGAATGTAAGCGCGAAAGAAGCCATCACAAATGGAAATGCTTGTACATTAATAACCAGCGTAACCGCCGGAATGTTCAATGAAAGAATGGAAAGTGCCTCCATTGTGTTGTTCAGGTGCTGGATCTCAGTTTGTGGGATGGAGTTGCATGCCTGTTGCACTTGGTCGGTCAATTCAGGGACGGTTAATGCTGTTCGTGGTTGACGCTGTAGTCGTCGTTCGACGATGTCCTATACGTGCCTGATTGGAGACAGATATGGTGTTCGAGCAGAACAAGGCAACATGTCGACACTCTGTAGACCACAATGGATTGCAACAGCGGTATGTGGGCGAGCGTAATCCTGTTGGAAAAAGGTCCCTATAAACCTGTTCATGAATGGCAGCACAATAGGTCGAATCAACGGCCTGACGTACAAATTGCAGGCAGCGTGCGTGGAGTAGCACCGACAGTGCTCCTACTGCCATACGAAATCGCACCGCAGACAATAACTCCAGGAGTGGGCCCAGTGAGTCTATCACGCGGAGGTTCAGTGCAGGTCCTCAAGTGGCCGCCTCCAAAGCAACACGCAGTCATCATTAGCATCAATGCAGAACTAGTTTTCATTAGAAAACCTTACAGATCTCGGCTCTGCCCTCCAACGAGCTCTCGCTTCACACCACTGAAGTCGCAAATGATGATGGTTTAGGGTCAGTGGAATGCACGCTTCAGTGAATGTGGCCTGGGGCTAGCCTTGAAGTAACCGATTTGACACAGTTCAGTGTGTCACTTTGGTGCCAAGTGCTGCTCATATCTCTGCTGCAGATGCCATACGATCCGCCAGAGCCATATGCTGAACACGATGGTGTTCCCTGTCGTAGTTTCCGATCTCCTTGCAAGCGCTTATTCTCGTGACCACCGCTGCCAGCAACTATGTACAGTGGTTACATTCTTGACAAGTCTTTCTGCAGTGTCGTAAAAGAAGCGTCCAGCTTCTCGTAACCACATTACGCGAACTCGTTCGCAGTCAGTGAGGTGTTGCTAATGGCGTTTCGTCGCCTTACAGGCATTCTTGTCTAACATAACTCACCTAGACCAGTCTCAAAGGTACCCTACGCCCACGATCGTTAGAGCGTGTATCTAATGCAATCTGATTTGCATCTAATAATGGCGCTACTTAACGGCACATCGATTGCACCCGTAACATATTTCTATGCACCAGAAATTGCATGGCGACGTCTTTCAACGTCGTGTACGGTTCTGTTACAGGTCATAAGAGAAATTACGGGACATGACAGATTTTTTGCACGCATTCTTTTTAGCGACGAAGCGTCTTTCACCAACCGCGGTAACGTAAACCAGCATAACATGCACTATCGGGGAAAGGAAAATCCACGAAGGCTCCGACATGTGGAACATCAGCGACCTTGGCGGATTGCTGTATTGTGCGGCATTATGGGAGAAAGGATAACTGGCACCCATTTTATCGATGGCAATCTAAATGGTGCAATGTATGCTGATTTCCTACGTAATGTTCTACCGATGTTACTACAAGATGTTTCATTGCATGACAGAATGGCGATGTACTTCCAGCATGATGGATGTCCGGCACGTAGCTGGTGTGCTGTTGGTCGTCGGAGCACCATACCATGGCCCGTAGGTTCACCGGATCTGACGCCCCCCGATTTTTTTCTGTGGGGAAAGTTGAAGGATATTTGCTATCGTGATCCACCGACAACGCCTGACAACATGCGTCAGCGCATTGTCCATGCATGTTCGAACATTACGGAAGGGGTACTACTCGCTGTTGAGAGGAATGTCGTTAGACGTATTGCCAAATGCATGGAGGTTGACGGACATCATTTTGAGCATTGATTGCATTCATGTGGTATTTACAGGTAATCTCACTGTAACAGCTTGCGTTCTCAGAAATGATAAGTTCACAAAGGTACATGTATCACATTGGAACAATCGAAATAAAATGTTCAAACGTAGCTACGTTCTGTATTTTAATTTAAAAATCCCCACCTGTTACCAACTGTTCGTCTAAAATTGTGAGCCATATGTTTGTGACTATTACAGCGCCATCTATCCCAAAGCGAGAAAAGTGGTCCAACTAAAACATTCATATTTCTTTACGTACTACACGAATATGTAATAAAAAATGGGTGTTCCTATTTATAAAAACGCAGTTGATATCCGTTTGACCAATAGCAGTGCCATCTAGCGGGCCAACCATAGCGCCATCTGGTTTCGCTCTTCAAGTCTCGCCCGTTGTAGTTTTTTCGTTTGACACTTAATTGGTGAGATATTTGGTCCGGTCACGATCAATGAACCACCCTCTATATTCTCCCAAGAGCCATGAGCAGCATTTTCTCTGATGTTTCCGCATATACGTACAGTTTCGTTACTGCAGTGTGTAGGAGTCAAGATAAACAAATATTACTTATTGCGCCTGGCACGCGGCACCCAGTATCGACGCAAATCGTCGACAGGTTTCCTGATGTAAGTCAAATGACTTTCAAAGCAATTTCATGTGTCCATAGAGCGGACCAAAATTCACTGCATGCGATAGTTGTTTTAGTGCTGTGTAATAACGGGAACGGTAAAGCACGATTAGTAACCAGTACTCTAGCAGCGACAACCCCACTGTGGTTCCCGTTAAAGGCTGCCGCTATGTGGAAGCGCATTCCGTCGAGAATGGGCGTCCCACGAAGGGCGTGATTAGCAGTGCTTGTCTCTAGATACAAATTCCAAATACCTCCCGAGATACCAGAGAAAATTCACCTGGTGATTCTTAGGAGGGATACCGTACATAATGAGCTCCTCGTCCAGACCATGAAGAGCCAAGGGGTGTGTGGTTCACCGACAGACACCACACTTGCTAGGTGGTAGCCTTTAAATCGGCCGCGGTCCGTTAGTATACGTCGGATCCGCGTGTCGCCACTATCAGTGATTGCAGACTGAGCGCCGCCACACGGCAGGTGTAGTCCCTGGCACTCACTCCAGTTGTACAGCCGACTTTGCTAGTGATGGTTCACTGACTACATACGCTCTCATTTGCAGAGACGACAGTTTAGCATAGCCTTCAGCTACGTCATTTGCTACGACCTAGCAAGGCGCCACATTCAGTTACTATTGATATTGATATTGTGAATCATGTACCTTCAAGAGCGACATTCATCATTAATGGATTAAAGTTAAGTATCAAACTAATTACGTCCGCTTTCTGAATTCTAATTCCCTGTCATGTTATAGACCTCACGTCAGTATAGTCCTTCCCCCCTCACGCCAGCCTGCGTGAGCTAAAACGCGTGCATTTCGGCCTCCTCTCGTAACACGATGTTGGCTCTTCACCCAACACAACAGGGTGTCTACGGGCCGCCGTGTCGTCCTCTGCGGCTTTATGCTGATGCGGTATGGAACGGCATATGGTCGGCACACCGCTATCCCGGCCGTTTTGCAGAATCTCCAGACCGTGCAGCCGCTACTGTTCGGTCAAGTAGCTGCGCAGTTGGCGTCATTGGCCTAACTGCATGCCGTAGTAGTCCTCCCACCAAGGAAAAATCCTTCCAGTAACGGGAATTGAACCCATCTCCTCTGCATGGCAGCCATCTACGCTAAACAATAAATTATGGAGGCGAACTACAACATCGTATAAGTACCTATATATACCAAAAATTTCAAGCCTTTGCTGTAGGTCTCTTTGCATAAGAACAACCGTTACATGAGATATGTAGTAAACCAGAGGCAAGTAAATCACTGAGATTTACAACTGGAAACTAATAAATCGGTAACCTGGAAGATATCCTCCCTGAGATATATGAACTGTTAAAGTATTTTTTGTTTCAAAATGCTAATGTTAAGATGAATTGTTAATGTAGTATCAAAAGGACAGTCCTACCAACAACTGACAAAAACACATCTCAATAGTCCGCAGCTCGTGGTCGTGCGGTAGCGTTCTCGCTTCCCGCGTCCGGGTTCCCGGGTTCGATTCCCGGCGGTGTCAGTGATTCTCTCAGCCTCGTGATGACTGGGTGTTGTGTGATTTCCTTAGGTTACTTAGGCTTAAGCAGTTCTAAGTTCTAGGGGACTGATGACCATAGTTGTTAAGTCCCTTAGTGCTCAGAGCCAGCCAGCCACATCTGAATAAAACCTGCGAGTCTAAGTACCTGAAAAGCGAACGTTATCCATGGGTACTTTCGTGATATAACTCACGTGATAGTGGTAATCTAAATATTTAAACACAAAATTATATTGGCAATTTTCTCTATTACACGCAAATATATTCAGGAAACAATTATAATCATAGCGAAATCCTTGTTCACATCAATCAAAACTTTCAATACAAATTCTGAGCCTCACACAGATGCTACTCAGAGACGTGAAGAAATTTCTCACTGGAACAAAAATGTTATGCCGATCATAAAATGACATGCAGTGAAAACTGTTTTGTTTCTTTTATCATGAAATGCATATTACCTTCCTCCAGGCTCTAGAACGTCTAAATGATACAACGCTGTTTTCACATGTCTAGGCTTAACTAACAAAGTATAAAATAAAATACTTCTCTTACTCAGACTTTAAACTTTGCCATAGAAGACCCTCTGGAAGTGCCTGAGAGTATGATACGGGGCTGGACTGTGCCAGGCTGAAATAAGTAGACACATGCCATTTAGGTGAAAACTGACATTTTGAGATCGAGTAGCTGTGTTCAAAATAAGTTTATTCCTGCAGGAAAATTGATAGCCTCTTTTAATTACACCATTTATTCACACAAATAGTTCCGCATTTACAAGCTGATATTTATGTGGCTAAATGGTTCTATTAAAAGTGGCTCGTCATTGCTTTCTTCCCTACAAGTGTCAACCTCTATTAGGTACAGACAATATTACTTTTAAACAAAGGACGACTACATAATATTATACTTGGCTGACGAATTGTCACTTTTATTAGCAATAACGTTTAACTCTCACATACTTTGGCCCAAAACTATTCATGTCAACTTCTCTAAATTGGTTCACATTTCAATAAACAAGAAATAGCTTCCAGTCTTCAGTTCTAAGATAGCCAACAGAATGAGAAAAATCACCGTGTCTCTCTTGTTCATACTAAATGGGAAAACAGATCGATGTACTACTAAAAGAAATGAAAAAGCAATTGAATTCTCTTCGTGATATTCTTTCTTCAAAAGTCTTCACCTCTTGTGATATACCCTTCTTCGTCGAATCTCACAATTTATTCTCCTCTCGAAAAACAGGTAGGCCTGACCTATTGCGAGAATAGTGAAGTTCTTGAGTTCTCCTCGCCTCCTCATGTGCGCTGCATTCCCCATCTCCATACAATGTCTCTGCGATCACCTTAAACTTCATCCCTGCTGCCGAGAATTCTTCCGGGTTGTATGGCCGTGGTCCATGGAACTCTTCTATCTTTGACGTTTCGTCCAAAGCTATGTTGGGCATCTTCAGAGGTGCTCCTGGTTGTGCTGAGTCTTGCCGATTGTCGGTAGCTGAAACATCCGGTCGTGAAAGCCTTAATTCTTCATTTCTGGCACGAGTCGGTTATGTGGCCAGAGAAGGCGGTTGAAAATAGGCTCATTATATATGTGTCTCAAAAATTAAGAATTACTAGTATTCGAAATTCCTATCGTTTCTTGGATATGTACATAATTATAGAGTTTATTTGAAAAACTTACGCTCATACTTTTCCACGCATTAGAAGACCACGCCGTTCACTTGACAGCTGAGCGCTGTCGTGTTTGAAAACATGGCGTGACGTAGGAGCTTGGGTTGGAGCTTGTCACTCTCTGCGTAGCAACAGGAGCACCACAGCTCATTTCTCTCTATGTACCGACGCTCTCTCCTCTACTGCATCTGGCCCTTCAGAACACCGACGTAACAGTCGCTCATCTTAAACAATTACGTTTGGCATTTCCCAACAATCTTTAGTGTTAGTCATCAGGCTGACTATTTTATCTGTGGCACCAGTCACACAATGTAAATGAATTGAACATATGGCATAGTTGGTCGGAAGGCCTCATCCACGGAAGTTCGGCCGCCAAGTGCAAGTTTTATTTCATTCGACGCCACATTGGGCGTCTAGCGCGCCGGTGCTGAGGATGAAAGGATGATGAGTATAACACAATACCCAGTCCTCGAGCGGAGAAAATCTCCAACCCGGTCGGGAATCGAACCCGGGCCCGCTAGCATGGGAGGCGAGCACGTTCCCACCCAGCTAAGCAGGCTGATACCAATCGCACAGTACTTTGTTCATCCCATTGGCGACTGCATATGAAGTGCTAATGAGCTACAGCACACTGTAAATATCACCTTGTAACGTCGGAAATGCATATCCTCCTATTTCGATCTGTTGAACTGTAATTCTTTTCCTTGTTTTGTTACCTCAAGATATGACATTTCTTTGTCTTTATAATATATTGTAATTGTTTTACTGTTTGTATATATATAATTATGCATTTATGTCGATGTATAATTGATTGTTTTGTAAATATTATTTGTATTTTTACGCTGGGTCTTGCCTAGGGAAAACTATGCTATCGAACGAATACATCGATAGGTCATGTGCAGAACCTAAGTGTTTAGGATCTTTGGTAGTGTTAACTCTGTCGCGTGGAGCGCGATCAGAGAGGGTCTGCCTGGAGTAGCGAGTGGAGCAGATGTGTTGTGTGAAGCTCCCGCGAGTTGCCGCGCTTTCGGGGTTTGGCAGCATGTAATTGCGCTCGACTTGCGATGATAGTTTCTGACATGGTGTCGCGGACGGGAAGCATTAGCTGGCGCACATCAAGAGCCCGTTTCGTCAGGTGACCGTGTCGAGAAGAGGGCGCGCCAACATCCAGCTTCTGCAACAGCGACGGCCGACAATGAGTGACTGTCGCCACCTCCTCGATCGACGGCTTCAAAGCTTCAATCAACCAACGAGGAATACTGGAAGCACGTAAAGTTTTAGAACTGTATGGCAGACCTCAGCTTTTCAAACTTTTGAAATTGTTGCATCACAAAATTACAGCAACTTAGCATGAACATTTGTTGCTCATTGTCCCAATTGCATTACCAAGCAGGGTCCCTTCCTTTTCCGGAATGAACTCGAGTGTCGTTGAAATTCAAACGCCAGCATTAAAGTAAAAGCATTCGATTTCACTGCTTTAATTTCAAAGTTCAGTTAAGGTATTCATAGCTGGCTACAATATTTAGATTACACAAGCACATATTAAGAGTGCGAGTTTTGTTTTCATATTTTAGCTTACCTGTGACTCCAGCTCAGCTTGGTACGTACTAAATTTTACTATTGTTAATTGTTCAGAATCATTTAATTCAAGTTCAAAGTTAAATCTCTTATTTCTAAATTGCGTAGATTCAAGTAGGTTTTGAAATGACTGTTGAGGTAGTCGAAGACTAACCGTATGTTACTGAATTTCGATGTACTTCAGAAAGAAAGATCACTATTAACCTCAGTCACTAAATTAACTTTCGATTATCCGGTTTTATTAATTCTTTTGCTAAATTAAGTCAGAGTGCAGCGAAATTTATTACTTCTGACAAACTTTCAGTTTTCACACTACACGTGTCAACCTTCAGTTGCCACGCTTCTAGTGCTAATTATATGTGTAATAACCTTTCTTTTTCAGTTACTATAGTAATTGTCCATAGGACTGGCGACCGTAATTTCCCCCAAGTCTCAAATATCTAATTACCGCTGGTTAATTGTTGACGTAACGGCCGCACATTTACTTTCTTTATTAACTTTACCCCTTTTCAAAATTAATTTCCACCAGTTTCATTTGCATTTTTCCTTTCATTTAGATGTAACCCTTTCCTCCCTCCTTACCGACAGATTAACTTCGGTGACGATTGCTTTTCCCAAATTTCCATTAGGTACACGCGGTTTAATTTTTCACTGTCATTACGGTCGATAAGTGAGGGGGAGGTTACAACCTCTAATGTTATGACATTTCTCTTCGAATTCAAGCTGGAAATCGCATCATATTCACAGCATTTCCCTTTAAATGCGAGAACTAAATCGCATTAAAATTACGCTATTTCTCTTGGACTATGTGGTGGTATGTAAATACAACAGACGAAAACCAGATCAGTAGCTATCTATTGGCGATAACTAGAAACCAGTGTCGAGTGCTGATATACAGTCAGTCGTGCTTCTGGGAAGTTAGAGGAGGGAGTCAGCTGTCTTCGATTGCATATTCTTTGATATTACATCATTGCATGTAGCACTATGAGTGCTACGTTGCTCACAGCACCAGATCAGTAATTTTCTTTGAATTTCCGTGTAGCGTTTTGTGAAAGCGTTGACTAGGAGGAACTTTTGAAGGGGCATTGTCGTAAGAGCGCCGTGGCTAAGTGGTCTATTCCCTGGAGTGGTAAGTTATTGACTCGGGTACGGTTTCTGCTGTTACCAACAACTTTCTTCCCATTTTGTTCTACTCCTCGTAATGTTGAAATAATCCTTTATCATCATTGACTCGCAAGTCGCCGATGTGGCGTCACCTAAAAAGGACTTGCAACACGGCGACCGAACTCCCCCGAAAGGGAACTCCCAGCTAACAATGCCATATGGTCATTTCATTTCAATTATAAAATGTAAGTACATTTAAACAGTTCAATTTACAAACGGAAAATCAATATATTCAATTTACAAAGGGGAAACGACTATGTCCTGATCACGGATATGCTTCAAACTTTTTACACTTTTGTAATCCATTAGGTCACATAATGTGCCAGTATTATTATGAAATTTGTAGACGACTTCCAGAAAATTACAAGAGAAGTTTTATGCGTCAGTAGAGGACACGTTTGTTGCGACCCTGAGCAATAGTTGACGGCAGTCATGTTGTTAGCGTTCAAGCTCCTTGAATCACTAGGCTGAGTCCCATTCATCTTCCTTTTCTTTAACTTATATTAAAAATAAATGGCTCTGAGCACTATGCGACTTAACATCTGAGGTCATCAGTCGCCTAGAACATAGAACTAAGTAAACCCAACTAACCTAAGGACATCACACACATCCATGCCCGTGGCAGGATTCGAACCAGCGACCGTAGCGGTCGCTCGGTTCCAGACAGTAGCGCCTAGAACCGCACGACCACTCCGGCCGGCTAATTTATATTTCTTTCAACACTAGTGGTATAATTTTATACATATTATATTTGAAGGCTAATATTATGAAAAGGTGCAGTATGAACTTTTGTCGAATTTCCAGTGTTATTTTGCTGTTTATTAATTTTTCATTATTACCAATTATGGAGCTTGATCGCTAACCACATGACCGCCGCCATCACGTGTTCGGTTCGCAACACACCAATACATCACTGACACGTAAAGCTTCTCTTGCGGATTATCCCGAAATCAACTAGCAGTGCACTATGTTGTCCTAAAACTGTACCAAGTTTGACTTAAATCCGTAGTACCAACGTCGTGGCCTCTTCTTGTTAGTTACGTTTGCCACGCTTGTCAGTAAAGATATTGTAGGCCAGTATAGAGGCTGTAGGCGTATACAGGAAGAAATTAAGTATGAAAGTGTTTTCTGTATATGATACTCAGATAATATGCTAAAGATATCCTTTTCCTGTAGGAATGAATGAGATTTAAAGAGTTAGGTAGATCTACTTCAAATGTAAATCTAACAACAAAGGGGTGTGGGACAGAAGTCATCCATTTGGTTCACGTAACAGTAACGGTATAGATATACTTGCATAATATTTTGATCATCTTCTGAATTGTCCAGAACCAAGCCATAAACTTGAATACCAAAAAACGTATGCTATTGTAAAATTTACCTTCAGCAATGAAAGAAACTAAAGGTATTACCAAAAATTGAGAAGACAGTGGAGAACAATCTATTACAACAGAACTTTTGAAATGGTCTCTACCAAAAACAAAAATTGAGCTTATCATTAATCTTTGATAAAAACTAGTGAACAGAAACATTTCCAGGGGAGTGGAAGGTGGCCTTAATGATCAAGATGTTAACAACTACAGAGACATTTCCTCACAACCAGTTCCGTAAACTATATTTTCCAAGGCGAATTAAACGGAGTGGAAACAGCAGTGGAGAATAATTTATGTGATTTCTAGATGGTTTTAGAGAGTGCTGATCATGTTCTGACCAAATATTTAATTCGAAGTCTCAGATTTACCACACAGTACTGAATTCAGAGTATGTTTGTTAAATTGCATCAGGTCGTTGATTCCGTTGAAAGAAACCATAGACAAAACAGAACTATTTGAGTAGATACTGGTTATTGCCACTTTCTAATACCTAAGTGAGTTAAAGAAAAATGAACAATACTCTTTAAAAATCTATGCGTAGAGTATGAGCAGTTTATGAGCAGCAGCTCACATAACGGAGCGCTAGCTCAGTAGTGCCGTCTGCCTACGGCGGCGGTCGTGTGAGGCCCTCCGCTGTGATTTGCAGACTTGTGGCTCGCTTCTGGAAGTTGTCACTCTTATTAGTATGTTACTCTCTCTCTCTCTCTCTCTCTCTCTCTCTCTCTCTGTGTGTGTGTGTGTGTGTGTGTGTGTGTGTGTGTGTGTGTGTGTGCGTGTGCGTGCGTGTGTGTGTGTGCATGTGTGCGTGTAGTGTAGAATGTTAAGTGCACCAAACTAATTACTTAAAAGCTGTGGTTACTTAAGCGTTGTAATGCACAGTTGAGCAAACAGTGGTGTGTTGGCTAACATCGCAGTGGACAATTTTCTACATATCAAAAATATGCCAAAAGAAAACCTATAAAAATTACACTTCACGTGAACTGCAAATTTTTGTCTGAAGAAATTATCCAAATTACTTTGATAAAAGTTCATCGCAGATTTATATAGCTAACTTGCGAACCCAAATTCAGAACATAAAAATGCTACAAAAACGAATGTACATCACGTATTTCACTGAAATGTGCTTTGCGTGAGAAGAAAACACTTCCAACCAGAACGAAAGCCATATGACCTAACCACTGATTAACTGTGTAATAACATCGTTCTGTTGAAGCAGTGTAATTGTGTAAATATGTCCCTGAAATATTCTAATGCTAACCTCGGTACAGTAAAAATTTTCTCTCGAATGTCGAGTATGGCAAGCAGCACCGCAGCGGTAAAAGAGATAGAAAAGCTAAAATTCATATTCAGTGCGTATGCACTGCCTCGGGCAACGCGGCATAAGCAACATAGAACTGTATCGCATAGAATTACATTATAACTTCAATTTCAAGATCGTGACCAATATTCACTTCATACAGGAGCGACTGGTTTTAAAAATAATTGTAAATGATTGATTATTCAACATTTTACTTTACACAAAAGCTCAACCTACCCTAAATTATCTGTTTTATCAAAAAATGTATATTAGTTGGGGAAGATAACTAACCTCTGTAGCTGTGAGCAATCCATGAGAAAAATTCTCAATTTCTATTTAATATTTAGCAGCTCAGTTCCAGCTAAACATTACCTGACCATTCAGCATTCAGTTTCATACCTGCTTCCCAATAAACCTCGACTATTAATAATAGTTCTTGCTCTCCCCCCCACCTCTCTCTCTCTCTCTCTCTCTCTCTCTCTCTGTGTGTGTGTGTGTGTGTGTGTGTGTGTGTGTGTGTGTGTGTGTGTGTGTGTGTGTGTGTCTCTACCCTCAGGCAGAGGCGGTGTAACAACACAGCCAGTGATAGCGGATCAACATGGCTTGCTGTCAGATGTGTACATATCGATAAATGAAAGCAAGAAATTAACTAATACGTAATAGCTAGGAAGATACGCACATCTAACAAAGTCTGAGCGCTTACTTCAGCTTTCCGCTGTGATTTTTTCTTTGTGAATATTATATACCATACGAATACGAGTCAACCAAGTAAAGCAGACATCATGAGCTTAACCCGCCATCCGAACATTTATAAACCTATCTGTTAAGGATATGATTCTTTGCTAGAAGATTACTCTAAAGATGGGTCATTATAATTGTGCGTAGTGTTGTGTTTGTTAAACTGACAAAGGCCGACCTCCGTGACAGAACTGGTCATTGTAGTGAAAGAACCTGCACTCATTCTGTGCAGTTAGTGTTACACTTGTCGGTTTCGGTATAAGAACAGTACGTATTTTCAGATTACCATTTAAAGTCCCAGTTGAGCAAATAAATACAGTACCATCATCTTACGATAAAGTGCTCAGTAATATTCGAGAAAAATGGTCGAACTGGCTTACGTTAGCGGTGCTGAATGGTATCAGGTAACTGAAAGTCGACCTACAGAAACTTATCCCATGTTATATTAACTTTTATAGCCTGCCGAGTTCTCGTCTGATAAGGACAGCCTACAGCATGCACAGGGTGTCTCTCACAGGGCCACGTGCGTGCCCAGGGGGCAAGGCGCACTGACCAGCTGCATGTCGGCGGAGCTCTTAGACCTGCAGATATGTCCTCAATGCCGATAGCGTACGTGGCGAATGTCACTGCACTTCCACTCACAACCCCATTCCGGTCGCCCGTCAAACTGATACTGTTACTGCTAGCGGTATTCCACTGGAAGTCACTGCAATAACGGAGGTAATTCCGGCCCCACTGCAACCGACCTATGATTCACAGGAAGCCTCAAAAAAGCCCTTTCCGGAAAGTATTCCGAAATGGGAAGCACCGACTGCTGACGAGAACATCGCTGAACCTGAGCATGATACAGCGCAGAAAAATCTGCAGAGTCACCGAAAAGCCGCTGAAACTGAAAAGAGACGGAGGATCGCTCATCAAACTGCTAAACAAATTGTTCCACTGGCGAGCGGGAACGTCAAACCAGTCGCCAAGAAGTTAAATGAAAATTCACAGGAATTTTCCAATCGTCCTCACCCTATACCAATTCACATACCAGCCAGCGGTAGTGTACCCACCAACGCGGAAACGAAACAAGAAAACATGTCACAAGTGCAGCTCCTCATAAAGGTGCTGCAGAAATCTCCCGTACACCCACGAAAGACACATTCAGGTCTACGTTTTGAAAAGAAAAGAAAAAAAAAAACTGGGCGTAAAAGACCACGGAAGATGTAGAATGTAGTCGCCTCTAATGAGTGGTTCTCTCCCAGAACACGTAACAGGCGGTGGATATGTATCTAACACTTACTGATAGGTTTCATAATGACTAAATTGAACTTGACAAACGTTTTACATTATGAAACCATCTCAAGCCTATTTAGTTGCAACTCTGATCATAAGCAGCAGACGCAGTTTCACTCAAATTAAATAGCTCTGAAAGCTTTCTGTAGGCAGCAAATGTTTACATCATTTTACTTAAAAAGTGACATACATTACATTACACGGCATATGTGACTGTACGGGGGACGGCAGTACTCTCCAAGACAAGTATAACAGTTGGGCACATTCAGAGACTTACTAATAATAGACGGATCAACTACGCCGTACACTACACACGTATTGTCATGGTATATGCCCCATCTGACAGCAGTAAACGTCGCAATAGAGCAGTGTTTCTTACATGTCGGAATCTCTCACTCTTCGTAGTGATAGTATTAGTTTAGGAGGCGATTTTAATTTTATCTTAAGTCCCAAAGGTCAAGACCCGAGTCTGCTGAATTAAAATATATAATTACATTCATGTTGAGAAGAAACAGAACACCTTGAACGGCTAGAGATAGGACGTTCATAATAATAGGACATGTACGCAAGCACGTTCTGCTGAAATGATTACTGTTTCAACCATGTCGGCCAGTTGGTTCAAGGTCAACATCAATATCGAGGCGCAAAAGCCCCTAAGGGCAAAATGCGCCTATGGCTTTCGCTGTCGCTATAAAACGAAGATAACTGATCAGAGTGACTTGAGTAAACGTGTAGGATGCCACGCAGACGTTTGCACGAACAGTATCGTCAAATCATTTAGTATGAAAGAGGGCGCATTATTGGCATAGGGAAAGGAGATTGCATCCATCTGGGAAATTGCTGCTAGTGTGGGACGTGGTGTTTTGGCAGTGCAACGGGCATGTGCAGAATGGTTCAAGGAAGGCCGTGGAACACAACAGGATGCACCAGATCGCACCGTTCAGACCTCGGCCCCCCCTCCCCCTCCCCCATCCCGACGAGTTCGACACATCGTCCGAAAGACGTTGCAGGAGAGATCTGCGTCCTCCTCGGCTCTGGTCCAACAGTGGAACACATCGCACATTGTCAGAGATGACATTTCGTCGCCGTTTATTGTGGCGTGGGTTATGTGCGCGTATGTGTAGAAACATGCTAAACGACAATGGTGTATGGAAAGTTTAAGGAACCGTTATCACTCGAGCACAGACGATATTTCATTTACTGAACTTAGATTATAGGAATCGATTTTTTAAGACAAGAGAAAGCAAAACAAAGAAATTAACACTGCTCTCTTGTCGCAGCCAGTAGGCATCAGCACTCTTATGTCATTCGTTGCCCTAGAAGGACGTAATATTTTGTGTGGCTGCACAGTTAGCCAAACTGATACTTATTTGCAGAAATGAGACTCAGAATTAATAAGTCGCTCTCATTTATGAATTATCTGCAATTATTTACCTAGAATTTTACGTGTCATTCATATCGTAATGTATATGTTGAAATGAATACATGTTTTATTTAATCGTATGCTTTTCTTTGTTTTAGTAGTTTTAGTCACCCCATTGTCATGATTGAAGCTGAGGTCAGATGTCAGACTTTGTCTACAAAAAATATATAATGAGCCCTGGCTACGTTTCGTACATCTTCGGACGTGCGAAGCTCGATAAATTCACGGCGTAAATTGCATTTACTCTACTGTGTGACCTCTATGAATAATGCTACGTAAGATTTTTTGAAACATTAAGAAATTAAGTTCCAATCTTAAAGGCGAAACAAACTTTGATCTCTCAATTACTTATCCAAACAACAATAATAATTGTTATTACAAATTATTATATTACTATTTTCATAAGGTTGCCCTCCATGGGGTGGGTGCACGCAACGACTGTGGTTATATTGGGTCAGATAGAGCAGCAATCAGTCGTAGAATTAAGTTGCTTTAATATGACATTTATAGTCACAACGTAGATCAGATTTCGACCTGTGTCAGGTCATTATCAATGCTGTGCGGAATTGTAGCAGTTGTTCGTGCTCAAGTGGATGCTTACACAGTTCAACCATAACTCGTAATGCACTGCATTGATAATGTCCTGACACAGGTCGAAATCTGATCTGCGTTGTGACTATAAATGTCATATTAAAGCAACTTAATTCTACGACTGATTGCTGCTCTATCTAACCCCATATTATTACTTTTTTTATTTTTATTTATTAAAAACGGCGCCACTGAAGAAAGGAATAGCATTAACGTTTTTGGACGAATCCAGGTTTTGTTTGTTCGATAACTATGGTTGCATTTAGGTTCGCCGCAGACAAGGGGAGGGGCATCGCAGTGACTGCATCCGCACAAGGCGTACAGCACCAATTCGAGGCCATATTGTGTGGGGTGATATTGGGCACAACCACAAATCACACATGCTGTGCGGAGGTGAGTGAAATGCTAACCATTTCTGCATGCACACGTACATGTGAATATGAACTTCCCCTCTCTAGTCGTTCAAGGTGTTCTGCTTTTTTTCAGAACGTGAGTGTAATTTCATTTCAACTATGACGAGGGGCACGGAAACAGCTATGCGCCTGGTTTTCTGACCCTCACTAATTGCTGGGCAATTAACCTAGATCGATATGTGTATCTGATAACTTAAAAACTAACATTTTGCAAACGAAGGTATGGCCCAGAAGCTTTACTCGTCGCGCTACATTTGTAAGAATAGTTAAGATGAAGAAACAGGGCACGTGCCGAGCTAGAGGTTACTAGAAATTAAACCTCTTACACTTGCAGGATACCGAATGCCACGAGCGTTTCAGAAGAACGTGGCAGGAATGTGAAAGTTAATTCTCTTTCTATGACTCTGTTCTGACTTAGTGGCTTGAATAACTGAATTCGAAATCCAGAAAAATGTTAGTTGCTTGATGCAAGAAAACAGCCGAAACTGTGGCTGTGTGACCTTTACAAACTCGACCATCATTCATTCCACATTATGTTGCAATTAAGAAAATAAAATCCCAAATTTTGGCTTTGTAGCGGAAACAGTTAGGTTTCCACAATCATACAGGTATGCAAGGTGCTATTATTCGAGAAGAAATTTCGCTCTTTATCGTTATACGCGAAAGGAAGAGGGGAAACAGAAAAAAGGGAAAAGGGGAAACAGAAAGAAATTCCAGGAACTAAAACAAATGCTGTGACTGCTCTTACAATATACTGTACAACGAAATTTTTTAAAAGAATTTATGGCTATCCCTCCGCAGTTAACTTAGGCAGTGCTGGTATTTACTAAGCACAAGCCGACCTGCTACAAAATCTTCAAAGAAGACTTGGTACTGTGGCGTCTAGGTGTCTCATAGAAGCGATTCATGATGGCGGTCTGGTAGCTGACAGTGCGCAGAATCCTAAGGATAAATCGCCTGTTCCAGATGGCACTTAAGCAGTGTTTTACCAAGGTTTTCGAGCGCAAACTAAGTCTATATTGCTCCTCATATGTGGCGAATTAAAGAACCCTGGTATCTAAATTCAAAAACAATTACTAAAACGCATTGCCATGCTAATTCACGAACACCCCAGCCGTGCATCAGCAAACAACCCTTGGCGCATAGCTCTGTTGGAATGTGCCTATAGAATTATGGGGCTCAAACTTGCTGGAGGACTGAAACTAGTAATGCATGGAGTAACAGGCCCATATCTAACAAGAGTATGTAAGGACAGATCAACTATTAAAGCTGTACATGAATACAGGAACATCATAGCGACAGAAGATATTTTCGCCCTTCAATGTGCTGCAGTGAAGCTACGTTTTTAAAAGGTTTTCGATAGGGTCGGCCACCAGTACCTTATCAAATCAATGACTGCAATGGGTCCAGAATGAGATTTTCACTCTGCAGCGGAGTGTGCGCTCATATGAAACTTCCGGGCAGATTAAAACTGTGTACCCGACCGAGACTCGAACTCGGGACCTTTGCCTTTCGCGGGCAGGTGCTCTACCACCTGAGCTACCGAAACACGACTCACGCCCGCTACTCACAGCTTTACTTCTACCAGTACCTCGTCTTCTACCTTCCAGGAGAGTTTCTGTAAAGTTTGGAAGGTAGGAGACGAGGTACTGGCAGAAGTAAAGCTGTGAGTAGCGGGCGTGAGTCGTGCTTCGGTAGCTCAGGTGGGAGAGCACTCGCCCGCGAAAGACAAAGGTCCCGAGTTCGAGTCTCGGTCGGGCACACAGTTTTAATCTGCCAGGAAGTTTCATATCAGCGCACACTCCGCTGCAGAGTGAAAATCTCACTCTGTAAACATCCCCCAGGCTGTGGCTCAGCCATGTCTCCGCAATATCCTTTTTTCCAGGAGTGCTAGTTCTGCAAGGTTCGCAGGAGAGCTTCTGTAAAGTTTGGAAGGTAGGAGACGAGGTACTGGCAGAAATAAAGCTGTGAGTACCGGGCGTGAGTCGTACTTCGGTAGCTCTTTCCCCCGAGCCCCCACCGGTCCACAAAAAAAAAAAGTGGTCAGCGTGAAAAAAAAAAGGTGATAGAGCACTTGCCCACGAAAGGCCAAGGTCCCGAGTTCGAGTCTCGGTCGGGCACACAGTTTTAATCTGCCAGGAAGTTTTACTACAATGGCTTTTTCCAAATGTTTTGCCAACATCATTGGTCGTATTTTATAGAACGGTACAGACAAAATAACGATGAATGAAAAGCCAACCAGGAATGTTAATTTCACGAGTTCTATGTTGCAGGAACGTCCAATGTCATGGCTTTGTTCACCATGGCCGTTGAACACCTACTCGTTATTCTGGAGAAACAACTGCGAGAGCTGAGGATACCCGGCTGAATATTATTTGTAAAGCATATGCAGATGATTTAGGCTTCTTGATTATGAGCAAAAGTGACGTTAAGAAGTCATTTCAAGTCATGAACAAATACCACTTCACAACAGGCGCGAAGTTAAACAAAACTAAATAAAGCATCTTGAATACAGGAGTTGGAATATTTCTGCCTAGCATGGAACAATTAAATGCAATTATGGGTGTCGATTTAAGGTCTAATATGAAGCATAAAATACTTGCAAACACCAGAAAAATACTCCCAAGCGTGCGAACTTGTGTCAAAGACCATAGCGTGATACACATGATGAAATCCAGAATGCGCTTTAACAAACACGTAAAAGATTTCCATAATCATCTATGTGGCACAGGATTTACATATAGCATTTGAAACAGTAGCAACGATTCTGTTAACTTTGGCCTTTTAGTAAGTCGTAGTAACATTTTTATTGTCAAGTTTGACACGTAGACCCTATATGCAGAAAACGGATGACTGAAACTCTCTGACATTGACATGACGTCAGGAGTTTTATCCATCTGGACTTAACATAAACCGTAGAAGAATCTAACTTGATACAAGAAACTACCCTGGCTGTTATTCGCCCGCCTACAGTTGTCTGTCATTTCCCTAAAGCCTTTTATCAAATTAAACAGTTTTTAATAGAATATACATATACTCAAACCAGAGACCGAGAACCTAATGCGACAATAGTTAAAAACATATGCGAGAAACTAATGGAAGCTACACTCATGCTCATAAATTATAATTGCATAATGTGGTGCAACACAACGTGGCACTACACAAAACTGGCGCTAACAGCATAGGCACATAGGGAACACACAGGACACAGATCTGTAGGTCCACGGTATTGGTGAAAAGTTGAGAAGACCTTCCCGAAACACATGTGCCACAAAACGCCACTGTTTCCTGCACATGTACCCCGACATCAGTATGGGATATGATCACCATGCACACATACGCAGGCGAAACATCGGGTTGGAATACTCTGGATCAGATGGTCGAGCAGCTGCTGGGGTATAGCCTCCAATTCTTGCACCATTGCCTGTCGGAGCTCCTGAAGTGCCTTAGGGGTGTGAAGACGTGCAGCGAAACGTCGACCGATAGCATCCCAGACGTGCTCGATGGGGTTTACGTCTGGAGAACAGCCAGGCTACTCCATTCGCCTGATATCTTCTGTTTCAAGGTACTCCTCCACGTTGGCAGCTCTGTGGGGCCGTGCGTTATCATCCATGAGGAGGAAGGTGCGACCCACGACACCCCTGAAAAGGCAGACGTACTGGTGCTAAATGACGTCCCGATACACGTGACCTGTTACAGTTCCTCTGTCAAAGACATGCAGGACCGTACATGCACCAATCATAATCCGGCTCCACACCAACAAACCACGACCTCCATACAGGTCCCTTTCAATGGCGTTAAGGGGTTGGTATCAGGTTTCTGGTTCAAGCCAGATGAAAACCCGGTGAGAATCAGACTACACCTGGACTCGTCCGTGAACATAACCTGGGACCAGTGTTCCAATGACCATGTACTTATCTTCTTGACAACAGGCTTTACGGGTTCTCCTGTGACCAGGGGTTAGTGGAATGCACCTTTCAGGTCTCCGGGCGAATAAACCATGTCTGTTCAGTCGTCTGTAGACTGTGTGTCTGGAGACAACTGTTCCAGTGGCTGGGATAAGGTCCCGAGCAAGGATACGTGCAGTACTCCATAGCCGTCTGCCATCACTGATGGTGAGACACCTGACTTCTTGTGGTGTTGTACACTGTGGACATCTTGTACTGTAGCGCTTCGACATGTTTCCTGGAATCGTTGCCATAATCTTGAGATCATACTTTGTGGCACATGAAATAGACGACAGAGGGATAGAGAAACAATTAAAATCGCTCAAAAGAGGAAAGGCCGCTGCACCTGATGGAATATCAGTTCGATTTTACACAGAGTACGCGAAGGAACTTGCCCCCCTTCTTGCAGCGGTGTACCGTAGGTCTCTAGAAGAGCGTTGGGTTCCAAAAGATTGGCAAAGGGCACGGGTCATCCCCGTTTTCAGGAAGGGACGTCGAGTGCAGAACTATAGACCTATATTTCTAACGTCGATCAGTTGTAGAATTTTGGAACACGTATTAAGTTCGAGTATAATGACTTTTCTGGAGACTAGAAATTTACTCTGTAGGAATCAGCATGGGATTCGAAAAAGACGGTCGTGTGAAACCCAGCTCGCGCTACTCGTCCACGAGACTCAGAGGGCCATAGACACGGGTTCCCAGGTAGATGCCGTGTTTCTTGGCTTCCGCAAGGCGTTCGATACAGTTCCCCGCAGTCGTTTAATGAACAAAGTAAGAGCATATGGACTATCAGACCAAATGTGTGACTGGATTGAAGAGTTCCTAGATAACAGAACGCAGCATTTCATTCTCAATGGAGAGAGGTCTTCCGGAGTAAGATTGATTTTAGGTGTGCCGCAGGGGAGTGTCGTAGGACCGTTGCTATTCACAATATACATAAATGACCTTGTGGATGACATCGGAAGTTCACTGAGGCTTTTTGCGGATGATGCTGTGGTATATCAAGAGGTTGTAACAATGGAACATTGTACTGAAGTGCAGGAGGATCTGCAGCGAATTGACGCATGGTGCAGGGAAAGGCAATTGAGTCTCAATGTAGACAAGTGTAATGTGCTGCGAATACATAGAAAGATAGATCCCTTATAATTTAGCTACAAAATAGCAGGTCAGCAACTGGAAGCAGTTAATTCCATAAATTATCTGGGAGTACGCATTAGGAGTGATTTAAAATGGAATGATCATACAAAGTTAATCGTTGGTAAATCAGATGCCAGACTGAGATTCATTGTAAAAATCCTAAGGAAAGGCAAACCAAAAACAAAGGAAGTAGGTTACAGTACGCTTGTTGGCCCACTGCTTGAATACTGCTCAGCAGTGTGGGATCCGTACCACATAGGGTTGATGGAAGAGATAGAGAAGATCCAACGGAAAGCAGCGCGCTTCGTTGCATGATCATTTAGTAATCGCGTAGCCGTCACGGAGATGATAGATAAACTCCAGTGGAAGACTCTGCAGGAGAGACGCTCAGTAGCTCGGTACGGGCTTTTGTTGAAGTTTCGAGAACATGCCTTCACCGAAGAGTCAAGCAGTATATTGCTCCCTCCTACGTATATCTCGCGAAGAGACCATGAGGATAAAATCAGAGAGATTAGAGCCCACACAGAAGCATACCGACAATCCTTCTTTCCACGAACAATACGAGACCGGAATATAAGGGAGAACCGATAGAGGTACTCGAGGTACCCTCCGTCACACACCGCCAGGTGGCTTGCGGAGTATGGATGTACATGTAGATGTAGATGTCCAGGCGCCTCGGTGTGAACCAAAGCGATGTTGTTCGGACATGGGGGAGATACAGAGAGACAGGAGCTGTCGATGACATGCCTCACTCAGGCCACCCAAGGGATTACTGCGTGGATGACCGCTACCAACGGATTATGCCTCGGAGGAACTCTGACAGAAACGTTTCCATCTTGAATAATCTTTTCGTGCAGCCACTGGACGTCGTGTTGCGACTCATACTATGTGCAATAGCCTCCATGATGCGCAACTTTACTGCTGACGTCCATTGCGAGGTCCATCTTTGCAACCACGACACAATGCAGCGTGGTAGAGATGGGCCCAACAACATTGCGAATGGACCGTTCAGGATTGGCATGACGTTCTCATCACCGATGGGTGCCTCATATGCCTTCAACCAGCCAATTGTCGGAGACGTGTTTGGAGGCAACCCGGTCGGACAGAACACCTTAGACACACTGATCACAAAGTGCAGCAAGGTGGAAGTTCCCTGCTATTTTGTGGTGGCATTATGTCGGGCCGACGAACGCCGCTGGTGGTCATGGAAAGCGCCGTAACGGCTGTATGATACGTGAATGCCATCCTCCGACCAATAGTCCAACCGTAACGGCAGCATATTGGCGAGGCAATCGTTGTCATCGACAACAGTTCGCGCTCCCATTGCGCACATCTTGTGAATGACTTCCTTCAGGATAACGTCATCGCCCAACTAGAGTGGCCAGGGTGTTCTCCAGACATGAACCCTATCGAATATGCGTGGAATAGATTGTAAACGGCTGTACATGGACGACGTGACCCCCCAACCGCTCTGAGTGATCTAAGCCGAATCGCCGTCGAGAAGTGTCTTGATGAACTTGTAGATAGTATGCCACAACGAATACAGGTATTAGAAGTACCGGTGTGTAGTGCAGTTTGGGCCATCACCTGTAAAGATCTCGCTATATTGTGGTAGAACATGCAATGTGTGGTTTTCATGAGCAGTAAAAATGGCGGAAATGATTATGTTGATCTCTATTTCAATTTTCTGTACAGGTTCCGGAACTCTCGGAACCGAGGTGATGCAAAACTTTTCTTGATGTGTGTAGAGACCGAAGAACGTAGATCTGTGTGCCCTACGGTGAGGCAAATATAGCGTCTCATGAGGCAGATGTTAGCCAGGATAAACAGAGCAGCGTACCCGAATATCATGACTACATTTTTCCAATCCCAGTAATGTACCCTACCTATATACAGAAAGGAATGCTGTAAACTGGCTACGAAACCAAACAGTTCGTCACCTCCTGACCGAAGGAAACAAAAACAATGAAGATATCTGGCTACATCTTGTCCTTCTGCAGACATAAGACTATAAGAAAGACTCTGCCATTTTTTTTAAATATTATTATGTGGAGCTCAGTTACCATTTCATATCGAAACATATCGAAACACATTAACCATGTAGTTACCCTTTGTTAATTTAGTTGTTCTCATATGTCCTTTATTATGGTGTTGGGAAAGGGAAAAGATGTTATCCATGTAATACGCGGATCAGAATCTGCAGATAAGCTGGCTGACCGAAAGGTTTACAGATTTAAAAGTTATAAATGAAAAGATACATACGTCGTCTTCTCTCGTGAGGAAAAAGTTTTCTTCTGAGAAAGCTTCAGAACGAAATTAAAGAGGTTCTGATCAAAGTATTTCGTATGTAATATCTGTTCCCTTTCCCGACTCTATAATAGAAGACAAATGTGATGAAATAAATCAACAAAGGGTTACTACATAGTTTTGGTGTTTCAATCTGCTTCGATATAAAATGGTCACTACGTCCCACATACTAAAATTTTTAATATGTTGGCGAAGTATTTCTTCTAGTCTTGTCTGAATTAGTTTGCAGTTCTGAAGAACTATATACACCTGGAAAATTTCTTTGCCTTTGTTTCTTGGGGTAGGAGGTAATGTACTGTTTGCCCTCAGTTTACCAAGTTTACCTAGTGGTAAACTGAGGGCAAACAGTACATTACCTCCTACCGCAGGAAACAAAAGCAAAGAAATTTTCCAGCTGTATCCAGTTCTTCAGAACTGCAACCTAATTCAGACAAAAGACTAGAAGAAATACTTCGCCAACATATTAGAAATTTTAGTATGTGGGACGTAGTGACCATTTTATATCGAAATAGATTGAAACACTCAAACTAAGTAGTAACCCTTTGTTCATTTATTTCTTCACATTTCTCCTCTGTATACGGATGGGACACGTTATTAGGATTGGAAAAAATCTGCAGTCATAATATTGGATTGTGTTGTCCAGTTTACCCTGGCTCACATCTGCCTGTTGAGCTGCCAGATTTCCTTCGCTGTGGTTCACACAGATCTATATTCTCTGCTATCCATCACGCTCAATAGTCACATGTTGGGGGAACCCGCTAAATGGATGACATGAAGTTTAGATATTGTTGTGACTTTCTTGTTTACTGCTTTGTACCTCGAAACTTTCACGTTTGTTGGTAAGTGGCGGGCACTGATACATTGCCAAATTACATTCCATTTATGACGAGGGTAATTTCTGATGTTCTGCGGTTCATTCATCGTCATTAGGAATTCAATTCTAGTAGTTAAGTTTCTTTATGAACAGTGCTAGTACTGTGTAAAACTTGGCCTGCTTAGGCTGGTGGCTATTCCCTTCTACGTGACTGCAGTTTACTTATAACTGAAAGAATCTTGGTTCTAATCCTGTTTCTTCTGCTCTTTCTTTCTTTCAGTAGAAATGTTTCGGAGAACGTAAACTGTCTGATACCTTGAACAGTACTCACAGTTACGCATGAACTATTCGGAACTTTGATATTGGTTTCGTATATTTTACGCACATCATCGACTGTCCTTCTTCATAAAGATACAGATTTTTCTATTTTCAGTCGTTCACATCAGCACACGGTTATAACCAGAATTCCTCTGGAATTCAACGACGAATTCCTTCGGGTGTACAGCAGCTACGCCTCTGAATTCAAAATATCTGTGTTCTGCCTTCTCGCAGTGCCTCATAAAATTAATGTATCTAACCCCACATATGAGTGGTACGCCTGTACCAGGCGTTGCCACACTCTACATTGTTGCCCGATTTATCCACTGTGGCAGTGTCCAAGAGGGCTGATAATGAATTCATGGAGCTGTGCCGAATATCCACATTCCCTTCTCTCCATATTCGTAACTATTGTGCAATAACATCACCAGTTGGTTGCAGAAAAAGCCACTGGCAGAAAAAGCGGTTGAATATGTCAGATAGTTGGGGCATTGTCCACCACTGTTACCCTGTCTCACTACCCGCAGTTGAACTCTTTACATCATATATAAATCAGATTTCCGTGCTCTCTACAACTCAGGTTCAGCATTAAGTCATTCATCAATGTTTTGAGGCTCCAAAAATGTCTTGTAATTCAAAATTGCTCGGGGGAGGGAGGGGTGGATGAATGCAGGATGCAGTGTTGAATATGGCATACTTCTACCAAAGAGGACACCTTCCTACATACTAATCACGCTCTACAGCACATCATTTGACCTCCAATAATTAAAGACGTAAATACTGTACATAGTGTGATAGAGCACAGCTCTGCGTAGGTATTGTGCTGCACTGACTGCAATAAGGGCAGTGGCGAAAAAGATGCTAGCACGAGAAGTGTAGAAACACCCTTTACTCGGACATGCTGCCTGTTATATAGCAGAAAGAGGGTCAAGCATGGATATAATATGACTGCCCTAGTTCTAAAGGACACATGATGAAAATACGACTAATTAAGTTACAACAGTCCATATAACTCTTAAACAGCAGTTATACTCCTTCTGCTTTGGATAATAATAGAAAAAAGCCAGTTGTCATAACTTTTTTGAGTTACACACCACTGCAAACGCGCTCTCGAACTTACCGAACCAGTGTGAGCAGCGGATGCGCCAAATTCTCTCTGACCTTAAAACGCACATAACTATACCTTCGCACACATACAGGGCACATCAATGATAGCCACATATTAGTGAACTTCCTTATGGTGACGATTAGGGAATGTATCAGTTACGTTCATTTTTACCAGAACAACTATCAAAGTGGAACTTTCGGACTCACTAGCACCGCAGCACACGTACCTGGGGCGAAAGATGCATTGCCACAAGCGCCGTAATGTGATGAGGCAGGCACGCCGTCTCCCAAACTACACCATACCCCAACGCCCCCAGCTCTCCCCCGGTCCACTTAACTGCTGAGTCATGCCCCGCCAAGCGTCACCTCACACTCTGGATCTGCCACAACACGAAATGCCAGCATTTCACTCTCCCTGTGCATGTTAATCGCAGGCGTGCAATACAGCGCCCATCACACCCTACATTGCCAAGCATTGTGCGACTCCTTTTGAGACATCATAGACGCCCACATCCACTGAAAATCTACAGTGGAGAGAGGCGGCACTCCAACCAGCATACATTTACAAAGTTTGATTCGTGGAGCAATGAATTCTTTCCACAATAGCAACATGTGGTAGGACAATTAGCGCCATTTGCTGCCACAGGCGCAGGTTTAAAATTTTGGGCCGTATGTTCAATAATGGTTCCCAGCATCCTGCTGCTCACATCGGCTTAAAACACAGTGGGTGCTGTGGGAAGACCTACTCACAATAAATTTCAAAGGGATGGTATTATAGCAGTATCCCTTGTAAGAATAACTAGATCCAATAAATTTACCATCAGCTGCTGCTGAACAATCACTCATCCAAGTTTTTCAGTTACTTAGGCCCTCATAACACAACCACATGCAGAAATATCTGTGCAGCCATTTAAAAACAGCTATAATGGTGTGACTTCTGAATTATTAGAAGAAGCTATAATGGTATCTCAATATACTTACAAGGATGTATTAGTAACAGAAGATTTCTGCAATAAATTGAATGGTGTAATTTAGAACCTGCACGAAGTAAATAATTATTAAGAGGGCCTACAGCAGAAGCATTCCCTGTGGGAAGCAAGCCACAACGAATAATTTTCTCCATGGCGCAGCTGCAGTCCGACCTGTGTAATCATATCGAACATCCCACTCGCTCTGTCTGCAATTAGAGCCAATTATCCACACCACAGGCTTATAAAACGGGGGATCACATGAGTTAACGACCATTCTGCTGCTAGCTATAGGGTGATACGTGTTTATGGTGAAATGGTCTCAGAGCTGGTCTGATGGAAATGGCGCTAAGCAGCTATATTTGGTTCATAACACTATAGGTAGAAATTATACCTAATTATCAATATTTTGTCATAGGTGATAGCCAGCTGTTGTATGGTAACAATACACTAATTAAGATAATTCATAAGGACATGCATTCCACAGCATTACACAGTGCACATCATGATAATAAGCTGCACACCATCAGTGGTGACTTGCTGACACCATTTTCCACTAAGTTCTCACCTGGGAAGGGAAGGGTAGGCTCTGATGTGGATCAACTAATTTATAAGTATTAATTTATGTTATAGGTGTTGGCTGCAATAGTTTGAGCATGCATACAATGCTTCAATAGAAGCTCTATATTGGATAAAATTAAGGTAATACGTGGATGGATAATTGCCTCTGAAACTCACACTGATCCTATTGATGTGGTACCTCAGGGTTCATCTGGGTTTGGGAACTGCTACCGATCAGCAAACCTGTAAGTACTAATTCAAATTAAAGATATTTTCGACGAATATTTATGGATGCGTGCAGTACTTATGGAGATTTTTTTTTCTAGTTTTTATAAGATTATGGCAATCAGAGAGTAAGTCCAGTGGAGATCAAACAGTGCATGATAGTGGCATGCCTAACTGGTGCACAATAATGGGATGCCTAACCAAAGTTCAGCAGTTTCTGTTGTGAGAAGGTGACATGACATCTTAGTGACTATTTAGAGCAGTCTAGCTAGTCATTTGGAATTGTGTGTAGCTTACACATTATAAATTTTAGAAATCCTGAGTCAATGCAAAAACGATAAGCTGTGCTATATGGGTCACTACTTAAGAGACAGACCTATCTCCTTCTCTGATGATGATGTTGACCATGAACCATATTTGTCTGAATGGGTAGGTGATCATGTATTAATTACGAAATACCTGTCGATCTTGGAATGATAATATCATTTTCATGGATGGTAGAGCAGAGATCGATGTGGCTTCAGTTAGGCACAACAAACATCAAAGGAATTTATTATTTATGTGCGTGCACAGCACACATACACACACACACACACACACACAAACATATATATATATATATATATATATATATATATATATATATATATATATATATATATACTTTCTGAGCTCTTATACTAAGGTATCTCGTTATTTTCTCAGCAGACATGTTTATACCATGTGGAGGTGGGCTTGTAGCAACAACACTTTCTTCATAACAATGGCCCAGTCTGCCTTTGAAGCTAATGGCAGCACATTTGCTGTGTCCCAGCCCAGCCTGGTCCATATCCCAGAGACTAAGACAAACACAGAACGTTCGCTATGGAATTAGCCAACACGCCAGCATTAGGAGCCTGCCTGCTAGCGTCCTGGGCCATCCCAGTCACCACAGCCATCGCTCTCTGCTGGTTATGGTAGTACCACAGCTGGCATCAGCACTCTGTCATATCCTAGTAGTAATGCAGGCATGCTCTATGTTAGGATAATTTATTTAATTTCTTTAATTATTGCTTATTTAGCCTGACCAGACTACAGCTTTAGGGACCTCTCTTACATCTCTGTAGGAACAACAAATATAAAAAATATTACATGACTATCACGATAATAGTAATTTGCATTATTAACAAAAGCAATAACGTGCAATAATAATAATACTAACAATAACAATAATAATAAAATAATGGAGACCTTAAACGTTAGACTTATTACCTTAGCACCTTTGAAGCCGTGTTTGATATTAGAAGAAGTGGATGGGATACTGAAAGAAGAGAGGATTGAAATGAAAGTGACAGTGGTTGCTAGGAAAGAATTTCAATAGAGAACTTTGTAGAAAATGGAAGGGAAAGTGGTGGAGGAGGAGGTTGACAAGCTGCAAGAAGAGATAGCTGCTGTGACAGAAGGTGGGCCATTAGCCGCCTTTTGAAGTGTGAAAGGATTTTAATTTCTCTAATATTTTAAAGAAGATTGTCCGAAAGTTGGGGTTTTGACACAGGAAGTAATTTAAAGAACATATAAGTGTTATGTAGTGACACAGAGAGCATTTTACATTGTGTGTACGGGTATTTCTGCTGTGTTGTTGACAGTAGTGTAACAGCTGATGAAAACTTGGAAGGACTGCAATTGTTGAGATGAAGACACAGCAAACACTGTATATTATTATCTCCACACTTACCAGCATGTAGCCACTATAAATGTTCGTAGGCAGGAGTTATATGATCAAAATATTGTGTATCACAGGTGTATAGGACAGAAAAATTCGTCCCCAGTTTCAGCTGCTGTGAGCTTGTAAAGGTACTTGAATTACGTAACCATTACGGCACCTCACCTTAACCTCTCGATACTAGCAATGTTCTACTGTCTTTCTGTAAAATAGTTAATATATTTCTGTGACAACACTCAGATTTGCTTTTATTAATGTAGAGGAACTTCGATACATCGATATGTATATATTGCAATGATATTATTCTTATGTGTATTCTTTCTTTTGTCAGTATGATCTTTGACATGCTTGTAACTCTGATTTTTGGGCGCGTAAGAGAGTCAAGCTTCGGCCGTCATGTTTATGAAATGTGAAATTTAACAGTGAGGAAGATATTTTCAAGTATGTTTAGAGAGTCAAGCTTTGGTCGTCATGTTTATGAAATGTGAATTTTAACAGTGAGGAAGATGTTTTCAAGTATGTTTTATATTGTGAAGTGATGTTTTGGAACGAATTACGTGATACTGCAACAAAAGTAATAAAAGAAAGAAGTGTAACTTAAATTCGGAGTGCTGATTACTTTTTTACATCACCATTGTCCTAACTTGCAAAAGTTTCATCTTCAAGAATGGTTTATGAGACACAGCTATAAAACTTTTGAATATCGCAGAATAACACATAGGCCTCTTTGCATCCGAGCTTGGAATCATCACTACCTAGATTTTCGACAATTGAGCCATGAATTCACAACGAGACCAGCGTGGGAAACACGAAAAGATGAGTGCCTAATTTATCCATTATTTCAAGAAATGACTTTATTAACTGTGCTGTAATGACACCTGCCACATAATATAACTTTGTTGTTGCCCAAAAATGCAATATTTAGCAGCATGAGCAACACTACAATCATAATTAATTTTTGACCTTTGTTGTGGTAGGGTTGTTTGAAGCTCTCTTACCAAAATCCTTAGGGAATAAGATCACCATAATCAGGGATGGGGAATGCTAGTGACTGTACGAGTTTCTTTTTACACTCAGTAGGAAATACATTTTTATATTTCTGTAACGAATCAAATGATACTGACACCTTCTTTCTGACTAGAGATGTGTGTTCAGTCCAGTCTAGGTGATGCTCCAGAGTTATCCCCAAATGACAATTAACTTCTTGGTAATTAACCTCGAAAGACGTTGTATAGTGTTGCATTGTCAAGGAATAAAGGATGCACATGTTTAAAATTGAAATGCCATCATGTAATGCTGGGGACAAGAATGCGAACCCAGCACCTAATCGGATTGTAGGATAAGTACGTAAAATCAGAATGTAGGTATCACAGTTTGTCACCTGTATTGGGGTTGGAACCTTAAATGATGTCTGAAGTTGTATTGCCTGACCGGGATTCGAACACGGCGCCTACCGCCGTCATTGTCTAACCAGGAACAGACGATAAATGTCCAATGTTTGTCCACCATCAGAGAGATGTGCACACGTTTAGCTAGAAATAAGGTGACGAAAACGTCTATGCTGACAGAGAGTCGAACGCCTCACACATGATTATGAAGACACGTTAATAATCAACTTCATATTCTGCAGTAGCTAGGAGTAGCATGTTTAGTTGCAAACCTTAAGGCCTTACTCATCCCTAGTAACGTGTTGCTTAATATCTGCGATATCATGATGCTGATTTACAAGTGGATTGACAGGCGTAAAGAGCAATGTTCTCTAGTAGTCGTGTATCATTGAGATGTAAATGAAGTGCCTCAGCAGAAAGTAATTTCCATCGTGCAGCACGTATTGTTTCAGAGACACTGAGTACATGTTATATGTGCACAAAACGTGTATTATATACTAAATGTATACTATTATTTGGAGAAGCTGCCGCCAAACCAGTTTACTTTTACATTCCGCTTAGTTGTCGATGTTGAATAGAGGTTTTCTTAAGGCTACGTCTAATGCACAGCACTTACAAGAAAATATAGTTTCCTGCGTCATGCTATTGCTAGCTAGGTGAAATATTTTGTGGTATCCATGTTTAAAATGAATGTATTTTTGAAAGTATTGTTCGTCAAATATTTGAATAAATCGTCAACTCTAGGTGTGCCTGCACATCTTATAGCATAATAGCTGCAGCTGCGTTAGTTTGTACTAAAGACTTGGGTGGGCTAGGTGTAACTTTTGATCCTTCAAGGGGTGATGGTGGCCATGCGGCCCGGCTCTGTACTAGCCGCGGCTCGCTAGCTACGGGCCAGCCAGGCTGGCCGAGGCGAGAGGCAAGTGAGCGAGCTGGCGGTGCCGTTGGTGGGCCAACAGCCCGGGACGAGCCAGCACGGCTGCGCCGCATGCCTCTCCCTCTGCCGCTCCGTTTGACGTAAATTTGTTTACCTCCTCTCCTGGAATCAGTATAAGAGCGGCAAGCAGAAATACACATCTGGCATCTTCGGCGGTACTCCGCAAGGATACCGCCCTTCGATTGTGCCATTCCAGCACTAATCGAAGCACGAGGTTTCAGGTGCCAGCCAGCTAGCCAGCCAACCAGCCAGCCAGCCAGCCAGCGTTCCAGCAGCAGCGGTCCAGCCCACAGCAGCCAGCCAGCCCTCCAGCAGCAGCTGCGGTCCAGCCAGCAGCGGCAGGCAGCCAGCCAGCCCTCCATCAGCAGTAGCGGTCGAGCCAGCCGGTCCTCCAGCAGCAGCAGCCGCAGCAGCAGCAGCAGCGGCCCCGGCCCCGTCCGCGGCAGCAGCACCAGCAGCAGCAGCAGCATCTTTCCTGCCACCCGTCGTCGAGTCAGCGCCAGCGCCAGCAGCGTGGGTCTTCGTCCGTCTTCATTTTCCTCCATCTTCGTCCTCCTCCGTCTTCGTCTCCTTTCGTCTTCGTCTGTCCCCAGTTTTTGTCCTTCCTTTTTTGTTCTGTGCGTTTTTGTTTCTCCCTGTCGTAATGTCAGCCCCCACCACCACTACCACCACAGCCATCGTTTATATATCCCCCTCCACCGCCATCACCACCATAACATGGTGTGCCCAGTCACAGCCCCTTCTTTCCATCCCGCCTCTTCTCACTCTCCCTTCGCCCTCGCTCTTTGTCGCCCCCTCTCCAGCTTCTTCCTCTCGCTCCTCTCCCTCTGATTATTTGCCCCCTCTCTCCCAGCCTGTCACTGCAGCTCCGGCTAGGGTGGTCGCGAGTCGGGCCACTGTCCATGCCCAACTCTCCCCATCGCCTTCGCCATCACCGCCGCCGCCGTCACCGTCGCCGTCGCCTTACCCATCACCATCTCCGGCGCCGACTGCTGCGTCCACGCCGGGACCTGCCCCTTCCCACCACCTCCCTATAGCTCCCGTCCCTCATATCACCACCCGCCCTTCTGCCGCCGTTAAACACCCTAGTGGCACCACCACCTCCTCCACTCCCAAAAAGGCCCCGCCCTGTCCTCCTTCCCCCCCCCCCCAGGGTGCCATTGATGTCTCCCCAACTGTCCCTGCTCCCTCCGCCTCCTCATCCTCCTCCTCCTCCTCCTCCCCTCCCTCTTTATACAAATAACTCCTCTCCCGCCCCGATTCTTCCCTTATCGAGGCCCGGAATCTCTCCCTCCTTCTCCGCCAACACTTCCCTGGTGCCCCCATCTCTCTCCTCAATCCCAGACAGGATTCCGTTCTCATCTTCTCCCCCAACCCAACCCTCCATACCGCCATTCTCTCACGCCTCCCCATTACCCGTTTTGGCCCCAATGCCTCCCTCACCCCTGCTCCTTCTCCATCTCCTACCCCCCAACCCCAACCCCAACCCCCACGTCGCCCGCCGACCCTCACCGCAGTGATCACCTGGCTCAGTCCTTTGATCATGGAGGAGGAGGTGTTGGCGGAGCTCAAGGTGCAACCCACGCTGGAGGTGCGGGCGGTCTGCCGCATTTTCAATTCGGCCGGCCCCACCCGCCTTATGCGGGTTTTCTCCGAGGACGCCCCTTCCATTGACTGTCTCCTGAAGGAGGGTGCCCTCCTCTTCAACCAGCCCTACAAGGTCGACCCCTCCCATTCCCCTCCTCAATCCCTGTGCTGCCAGAGATGTCTGCACTATAACGCACACCCAACAGCCGAGTGCCGCGAGGCCCCCACCTGCCCGCATTGTCGGCAAGTGCACTTCCTCCAGCAGTGCCCCAACCTTCAATCTCCTTCCTCCTGCAATCTCCCCCATCCCACCTACTCCCAAAACTGTAAAGCCCGACCCCCTCCCACCACCCCTGAACTCACCATCCCTGTCCATCCTCTGGACGCCCCCACCCCTCCTGGCAAGTCCCTTCATCCCCCCCCCCCCCCGCCGCTGAGGACATCATCAGGTTCCTCACCATCGTTCATCAGAATGTTCATCCCTTTCAGCGCCCCCATACCCTGCAACAGTTATCCCTCGCCGACTGTTCCATTTTCCAACTCAAAATGTACGCCACCTAATCCAACAACCAGGCCCATCTCACCTTCTCCCGTCTTGACACCCTCGTCTAAATCCCTTTCATGGTGCGACAGCAACGTATCCTTTTCAACAATATCCGCTCCCTTCCCGCCAACAAGAACCTATTCCTGCACACCCTTGCCACCCACGGCGTGGATGCCATCCTCCACAATGAAACCTTCCTCTTACCCCACCACACCATCCACACTTTGCCCTATCTCCTCCACCACTCTGATAATCCCCTCTCAATTGCGCGTGGCGGAGTTGCCATTGGTGACCACTGCCAGATCCCCGTTCGGCTCCAACCTCTCCTTCCCGACCCCACCGAACACCTGATCCTTAGTCTCCTCTTCCCCAGCCTTACCGTTACCTGCGCCACCATCTATGTCCGCCCCAACGCCCCTATTCCCTTCGACTTCCTCTCCCACATCGACCGTACCTTCTCCTCCTACGTGATCGCCGCCGACCTCAACATTCATAGTCGTTCCACTGCCCAGTTACGGCGGTGGCATCGGTTCCTCTCCTCCCTTCAAGGCGACCTCATCCCCATCCCCCAGCACACCCATCCCGAATCCAACTCCATTCCCGATGTTATCCTCTCCTCCCCCAACCTCCTTGGCCGCATAACCGTGGATGTCCTGGAGCCTATTGGTAGTGACCATCTCCTGTCCTCCTCACCGTTTGAGACGGTCGTTGCCCTCGCCCCAACCCTCGTACTGACCCTCCCCCTAAGTACGTCTATGACTATTCCCATGCCAACTGGAATGCCTAACGGGATACCCTCTCCACCCAGGTCGATAGCCACCCTTTCACCTACCACCACCCCAACGATGTCACCCATGTCGCCTCCTTTCTCCAGCAGATCTTGTCTGAGGCCGTGGAGGCCCACGTCCCTACTGTCGCCATCCACTCCCACCATCCTACCTTACCCCCACAGGCCATCCTCCGTGAATCCCGCCGTCTCTACCGTGCCTTCCTCCACACGCGTGACCGGACACACTACGGCGCCACCGGCAACTCCAGCGACATGTTCGTAATTTGCTCGCGGCTAAGAAACGCCGGAACTGGCGACAGACATGCACCCATTTAAATGCTACCCTACCTATCAACTCGTCCAAGTTCTGGTCAGCCTTCCATCACCTTACCGGAACTAAACCCTCCCCCTACTATCTTTTTCTCCATGATGATCACCCCTTCCCTGGCACCCTTAGTAAAGCCAATCACTTTGCCTCCTACCTCTCCAATGTATTTTCCATCCCCGATGATCCCCAGTTCGATTGCTTCCTCTTCCCAGATATCCACGATCGAACTGACCCCTCCGTCCCTCCCCTCGCTCCTGGTTTCCAGTACTTGGACAACATTGCACACACGGAACTCAATGCCCCTATCTCTACACAGGATCTCATTGCTACACTCCGCACAAAACGCAACACCACTCCTGGTCACGATCGTGTCACCTACCGTCACCCTCCTCCCCTCCATCTACCCCCCCTACTAACTTTGATCCTCCCACCCTCCTCCTGTGTTCGCCACTCTGGGCACCCTCCCTCCCTTCTCTCCCTCTTCCCTCCCTCCTCCATTTCTCCCCACTCCTCCCTCGGGATTCCCCTCCCCTGTCCCTCCCCTCCTGCCAACATATCCTCAGCCATTGGCATCCTTGTTCTCCCCTCTCCCCCAACTCACCCTTGTTCCCCTCTTGGCAGGTCCCTGGACTCGCACACGCTAAGTGGACATTCGCATGCTGAAGATCACCGCCATCAGTGTCTCGTGCGTGCCATCGTGTTTAGTGTTCAGTGTTCACCGTCTCACTCAAAAAATGGTTCAAATGGCTCTGAGCACTATGGGACTCAACTGCTGAGGTCATTAGTCCCCTAGAACTTAGAACTAGTTAAACCTAACTAACCTAAGGACATCACGAACATCCATGCCCGAGGCAGGATTCGAACCTGCGACCGTAGCGGTCTTGCGGTTCCAGACTGCAGCGCCTTTAACCGCACGGCCACTTCGGCCGGCTCACCGTCTCACTCCATCGTTCACTAGTGCCATCGTCATCTTCAGTGTTTGTGCGTCGTATCAACAGTTTGCAGTGTGGCTTATCGTCGAGTGTGAACGGCTCCGTGTTTGTCTCTATGTGTCTACTGTTTTATTGCCCACCGTTCTGTAACTTATGTGCGTTCTCACTGTTTTTTCTCATTGTGTATTCTATGGCTGAAGAGCAGCGTAGTGTGCTGCTGACAGCCTGCCTGTTGTACAGGTTTTAAAATAACAGTAAAGAAAAGAAAATACACATCTGGCTGTCTGCTGTAATGGCTCAGTGGAAGAGGTCTATTCGAGGTAGAGTCAAAAAATGGTTCAAATGGCTCTGAGCACTATGGGATTATCTGAGGTCATCAGTCTCCTAGAAATTAGAACTACTTTAACCTAACTAACCTAAGGACATCACACACATCCATGCCCGAGGCAGGATTCGAACCTACCACCGTAGCGGGCGCGCGGTTACAGATTGAAGTGCCTAGAACCGATCGGCCACTGCGGCCGGCCGAGGTAGAGACGTCGCTCACATTGAGGAAGGAGGATGTTCCATCAGAGAAGCTGGCAGAAGGTATGGCGTACCACATACCACTGCAACGAGACGGTGGAGGATCTGCCCTGAAAGAGGCACGACCAACAGGACTCCTGGCTCAGGCAGGCAGAGAGTGATCTCACAGCAGGAAGACAGGGACCTAGTGTATAGGAGCAGAGAAAATTCCTTTCTGAACGCGAAGCAGTTGCGGCGGGAGACCAACTTCCACGGCTCCAGTGACACGATTCGCCGAAGGCTGAGGGACGCTGGACTGCATGCACGACGATCCGCCGTGAAACCTGAGCTCAACGAAGGCAACGTTTTATTCCGGCTAGCATTTGCGGGGCTCCATCTGAGGGCGTCGTGGGACAACGTCATTTTCACTGATGTGAAGGTGTTTTCCACCAATAACGACTGTCCACGAATCGTTTACAGGCCGCAAGGGACTCGCCATCGACGCGAATATGTAACCACGACGAGAAGAAGTGGCCAGCTATCTGTTACCTGCTGGGGATGGAATTCTGCGAGAGGGGCGGGAATTCTTCACAGGATAGAAGGAACTCTGGACAGCGCGCAGTATGCCCACATATTGGAAAATGTGATGCTTCCGCCAGTGCGAATGCTGTTCGCAGAAGGGGACGTCACATTGGAAGAGGACCATTCTCCCATTCACAAGTCTGCATTTGTTCAGCAGCGGCTCTCCACGATTGGCGTCAACGTCATGGACTAGCCGCCACAGACGGCTGATGTGAACTCCATGGAAAACATGTGGGCTGAGGTCGCCAGAACATTAACAGAGAACTGGCCACGAAACCAAGCAACTACTGCGGACGCTCTTTGGGACTGCGTCCTGGAAGCCTGGGAGGAAGTTGCTTCTTCAGGCTGTTACGTCCGACGGCTATATATTCTATGCAAAGACGCGTGATAGAAGTACAAAATAATGAAGGATTCTGGATTAAATATTAGAGTTCTTAAAATGTTTTTTATGTCTTCTTTTTCGTCGTTTTTCCTCATTGGGAGCTAGTGGAAGATCGCGTGGCAACAGAAAAGATGCAATATGGGTTAGCTTTCCTAAAGATACAATATGGGTTAGCTTTCCTTTGAGTTGCCCATTTAAATTCAAGTGGGTTTCTTTTGAATATACAGTTTTGTTTTCTATTTTGATTTCATTTATACCCTGTCTACGAACTTACAAACTAATCAGCGTAGATGGACTGTGTCACAGTAGTTTTTGTTATTTCAAATACGTCTCTCTCTTCCCCTCCATCCATGAATACACCCTCTGTCCGCCGCACAATACGCCAACGATTTTATATTATGTTTACTCGCCGCGCGGAATTAGCCGAGCGGTCTATTGCGCTGTAGTCATGGACTGTGAGGCTGGTCCCGGCGGAGGTTCGAGACCTCCCTCGGGCATGGGTGTGTATGTTTGACCTTAGGATAATTTATGTTAAGTAGTGTGTAAGATCAGGGACTGATGACCTTAGCAGTTAAGTCCCATAAGATTTCACACCCATTTGAACATTTATGTTTACTCCTTGTTAATGTCTCTTCTATTCTCTCTCACACTCTCTCTCTCTGACACTATCGCCGCAAGTGTCCTTCTATTACACTCCCCCAAAACTTTGTAAACAAATCTAGCGGTTTACAATGACGCTACAATTTCTCTTTTCATTGCTGCTGTCTTTACTCTCTATCATTCCTCTCACCACCTATGAAACCGTATTCTTTGATCTCCCCTTCCCTATAACCCATTCTTCGTTCTGAGAACAGTCCTTCCTTATCTCTCAGTCCTAAGATAAAACTAACTGTGACACACATCTAAGTAAGCAATACTTTGCAAGTATTTCACGCTTATATTTTGCACTTCTGCACTTCTATCCATTCCCAGATCCCGCCCTCCTTCCTGTTACGTGTCCCTTGACATCTGCATCTACATCTAAATGAATACTCTGCAATTCATAATTATGTGCTTGGCTGGCGGTTCTGTGGTCTGGTGGATTGATCTTGTATTGATGTGTAAAACGTGTTGGTTCACATCTCATGTCAGGCGTAAATTTTTAACACACACAAGTAGCTCTCCTTCACCCCTAGTAACGCCAAGTGCAGAACGCCAGTAAGCTCCGTAGTTCAATATCCGCAGTTAAGTTAACATCCCTTCGCTGCCGACTGGGCATTCGTTTGAAATGTGACAAATGGAGAAACCCTGTAAGGAAGAGACTCTGTCTCCAGCAAGCCGTCGTAAACTAGAAAACGTATTTGATTTAATGAACCAATGGCCATGTAAGTTCACAAGGTTCTTACTTTATTTGAAACTGAGACGTTGAAAATTTTGGTGCTGGACTGGGATTAGAATTCGATTTCACTGTGTTCCCGAAGATTGCAAACTCTTCTAATCGTCCTCGAAAGGCACCTATCTGGTTTCGAATCCTGATCAGCACAAAATATTCATTATTTCATTTCAAGCCCTAACATGTGCACTCCGAACTACTGGTGAAAAATAGTTGCATTTTCAACGTCTCTTCGTGCGTTGTCAGCTGTAACGTGTTCGTTTCAACTCACAGCCACATGATGAGCTTTTTATCACAACATTACAAGATAAAACTTTTCCTTACATCTTTTCAAGTTCGAACATTCCTCTCCATCCTACTGGTGAAAACGGCTTTGGGTTTGACGTTGTGTTCGTTGTGATCACCAACGACGACATGTTGTGGATTCAACTTCTAGCCAGCAGAGTATTTTCCATCACATCATTGAAAGTACAAACATGCCACTCCTAGCTATTATTGGAAAAGAATTTGATAATTAAAGTTTCTTCATGACTACGTGTACGGGTTTGGAATTCCATTCAGCACAGAACTTTTCGTCACCTGATGTCTAGATAAACATGCGCCCATCTCGCTACTGGTGAACCAACAATAGCTATTCATCGTCTATTCCTGACTACAAAACGACGGTGCTAGATGCTGGGTTCGAATCCCAGTCAGGCAAAAACAATTCTATCGTCAATTATGGTTACAGCATTTCGCTGTTGGTGAACTCATTTGATATTTAATTTCTAATTTTATGTACAGTCGAGCTCAAAAGTATCCGAACGACCTGAACTGCGTTTCACATGATTCCCATGTGACCTACATAACGCAGATGTCTAGCAAGTCCTATAATGGCTCCATAGCACTCTCATTATTACGTCAGATAGGTAATGCACGTAGTAAGTTCATCGTATTCATGATTTCCTCTTCCAAGTAACATACCATACTTTAACACAAAATGTCATTAAAAATTTACGTTATTCATGAGCAGCTAGTTGAGAATATGAATGAACGTCAAATGACACGACGGACCGCCTCGTTCTGCATATGGATTCAAACCCAGGTCATGCAGGGTAGGCCACGGTGGCCGTGCGGTTCTAGGCACTTTAGTCCGGAACCGCGTGACTGCTACGGTCGCAGGTTCGAATCCTGCCTCGGGCATAAATGTGTGTGATGTCCTTAGGTTGGTTAGATTTAAGTAGTTCTAGGTTCTAGGGGACTGATGACCTCAGATGTTGAGTCTCATAGTGGTCAGAGCCATTTGAACCAATCATGCAAGCTAAGATATCGTGACTGACGGAAATTAACAGTCATTCCAGAGTAGGCATAAAGAGAGTGATATACCGCACTTTTGTACAGTATCAGTTAGCAAATATCAACTTTAAATTACATAACGTAACATTATTAACGGACGCGAATTCCTTCCCAGCATCTATTGTCCCTGTTAACGAACTACGATAGATGTTAAATATTGTTACTTCACAAGTAACTTACTTGAAATGCAGTGAGGTAAAGCTTTGTGTTGGACAGGAATTCGAACCCAGAAATTAATCGAATTGTTTTCGAAGCACAATCAACTTTGACATATCGGATTTACTCGGCAGTAGCTAGATGTATTAAATGAAATGGCGAGACGAAACATTAATTTTTCCTTCCCAGGACTACAATCCGGCACGTGTCGCTGTCATATTCCAGAGAAAAGGAACGTTAAGCATGAGTTTGTTACACCAGCAGCGACATGTGAGTATGTTTGAACTACACTCCTGGAAATTGAAATAAGAACACCGTGAATTCATTGTCCGAGGAAGGGGAAACTTTATTGACACATTCCTGGGGTCAGATACATCACATGATCACACTGACAGAACCACAGGCACATAGACACAGGCAACAGAGCATGCACAATGTCGGCACTAGTACAGTGTATATCCACCTTTCGCAGCAATGCAGGCTGCTATTCTCCCATGGAGACGATCGTAGAGATGCTGGATGTAGTCCTGTGGAACGGCTTGCCATGCCATTTCCACCTGGCGCCTCAGTTGGACCAGCGTTCGTGCTGGACGTGCAGACCGCGTGAGACGACGCTTCATCCAGTCCCAAACATGCTCAATGGGGGACAGATCCGGAGATCTTGCTGGCCAGGGTAGTTGACTTACACCTTCTAGAACACGTTGGGTGGCACGGGATACATGCGGACGTGCATTGTCCTGTTGGAACAGCAAGTTCCCTTGCCGGTCTAGGAATGGTAGAACGATGGGTTCGATGACGGTTTGGATGTACCGTACACTATTCAGTGTCCCCTCGACGATCACCAGTGGTGTACAGCCAGTGTAGGAGATCGCTCCCCACACCATGATGCCGGGTGTTGGTCCTGTGTGCCTCGGTCGTATGCAGTCCTGATTGTGGCGCTCACCTGCACGGCGCCAAACACGCATACGACCATCATTGGCACCAAGGCAGAAGCGACTCTCATCGCTGAAGACGACACGTCTCCATTCGTCCCTCCATTCACGCCTGTCGCGACACCACTGGAGGCGGGCTGCACGATGTTGGGGCGTGAGCGGAAGACGGCCTAACGGTGTGCGGGACCGTAGCCCAGCTTCATGGAGACGGTTGCGAATGGTCCTCGCCGATACTCCGGGAGCAACAGTGTCCCTAATTTGCTGGGAAGTGGCGGTGCGGTCCCCTACGGCACTGCGTAGGATCCTACGGTCTTGGCGTGCATCCGTGCGTCGCTGCGGTCCGGTCCCAGGTCGACGGGTACGTGCACCTTCCGCCGACCACTGGCGACAACATCGATGTACTGTAGAGACCTCACGCCCCACGTGTTGAGCAATTCGGCGGTACGTCCACCCGGCCTCCCGCATGCCCACTATACGCCCTCGCTCAAAGTCCGTCTACTGCACATACGGTTCACGTCCACGCTGTCGCGGCATGCTACCAGTGTTAAAGACTGCGATGGAGCTCCGTATGCCACGGCAAACTGGCTGACACTGACGGCGGCGGTGCACAAATGCTGCGCAGCTAGCGCCATTCGACGGCCAACACCGCGGTTCCTGGTGTGTCCGCTGTGCCGTGCGTGTGATCATTGCTTGTACAGCCCTCTCGCAGTGTCCGGAGCAAGTATGGTGGGTCTGACACACCGGTGTCAATGTGTTCTTTTTTCCGTTTCCAGGAGTGTAGAAATAATATGACAAAGAGTTCAGTGCTGACTAGGAATCGAACCCCACTCATATCGTTGTTGACTACACATAAAGAGACGTCAGCTAACGAATTTTCCTCCACCAGCAGGTCGGAATAACATCCTTGAACATCCAATGATCTCGCAAATAGTTCTGTGTCTCACTGGAGTCAAAAACGTCAGATATCGTTAGTGTTGACAACGAATGAAACTGCATTAAAAATAAAAATTATTATCCACCAGCAGATAGGTGTTCTCATGCTAGAGCTTGATAATACATAGTGAAACGTTTAGTGCTGGGCCAGAATTCCAAACCATTCATGGGCAATATGTGGAGGTGTTGAGGAATCTGCAGTTTTGAACAAGCAACAAGTTGTAGTCGAGCTGTATTGTCACGAAGGGATCAAATTCCATTTTAAGGGCGGTCTGAGTTGCATTCCCAGTTCAGAACTAATTTTATCGCATACAGAAGCTGAAATAAAAGACAGAATAAGTGTCCTGTGACCATACACAGGGTTTGTTTCGTCACTAGAGATAAATAACTAGTATAAGAAAGGTTACTGGTGATAGAGTTTCTACATGTCGCCACTCCTTACTTCATTGTGGTTCCACCTATCGTCTACTTGGTAGAGGAGGAATATCATGTTTAATGTGATTTTCAGACCACGATGCCATTATACCTCTTCTTCAAAAAAACATCGGCAGAATTTGGAACCGAACCGAGACCATAAACATATGAAACTATCATCAGTCCAACAGACCACCAAACCCTCCTCTCTACGACTCATTTCCCTATCATAACACCCTTGCGGCACACAAGATGAGAATTCTGACACACAGGCTCCCTGTAGTGGTTTGCAGGATGTTCGATACATTCATTCACTTGGTTGAGCGAATCGCTGTGAACTAGCTGCCTTGGCTACCCAGTGCATACATTCGACTCTGTTTTGTAATCACCTAAATAAAACAACGTAACTGCCACCTACACAGAATTGCCAACAGTGTAGGATGCAGAAATTTAAATAGGAAGTGTTCCTTTCCATTTGAGCTATCTGCTGGTTGAAACCATCGTGCAGTGCTAAAGAAATGCTGTAACTGTCTGTGTCTCAGAAGTCTAGATCCGGCCATATGCATTATCTCACAGCACTGTGGATGCTGAAGTTCTGGAGGAACTGTTGTTCATTTACAGAGGTGCTGTTGCTACGTCAAAGCTTGTAGCGGTAACGGTAAGCGTCGCGCACTGTTGATATGATATCGCGTGTTCTATTACATTTCCTACTATATTTTTTTAAAACGCAATTCTGCTGTCTGGTGAAGTTATCAAGTTAAGGAAACTTGAACATAATTCTCTTCACTTGTCAACCCAAAATAGTCGTATGTGGAAAAAAGGCTAACTTCTGCGTCATTTTGTTCTTTTCAGGTTTAATAGACGGCCAGGCAGCAGATGCGTCTCGAAGCTTTTGTATTATGTATGGGGAGAGTGCATCGTGCCAAAATAGTCAGAAAAGTATTTTCTACGTTAGCTGTCGTCTGGTAGTGGCATTTTATTCTTCTTCAAACCTTGTTTGACAGCTTTAATTGAGAACAAGTTTTCCACATCCATGTAATCAATAAACTGCATGTGCATTGTCAGACTGTTATAGGTAACATCAGAGAATTCGCATATATCGTTGATGATTAATTGATCTCTCATGTTTAGTATTATTTTAACAACACTAAAAGAAACCTTACGAAAACTGTGCACTGTATTCTAAGAAATGAACTAAAACTACCCACGAAAACCTTACGACGAAAGTAAGTCCGTTTTAACAAAACTGAGTATCTGTACACAAGCGTGCATCTATCAGCACGAATTAGTAAAATACTACTCACTTAGATTTTGATCGGGTCTGTGTTTAAATGGTATGCTGTGTCATACTCAACAGGTATGCAAATGTGGCATTTCATAAATCAAATTACGTATTCCTAGAAACCCAAAATTTGCTTGTCAGCAGCGGAATGAGGCGTTACCTGTTCTGCAGCATTGTAAGTTTTTCACCATTGCACTTTGAGCTGAAAGTATTTTCTTGCGATTTTCTAATCAATTTATTTCCTTCATACTTATCACCTTGGAATGGGAGTCTTAATTGAAGAACATTATTGAATTTCGTATCGTTGACGGTCGATTCGAATATCTTCAGAGACGCTTGTATTGTATAGCAGCTTGGCAGTCAGAAAGCCGAGATCTACGACCATTAACACAACTTACTGAGTCGAGCTGCGAAGAGGATTTGATGTGTAAAGGTTTTCGTCTGATTTTGTTACAGAATTTTTTCTGAGAATTCGCAGCTCCATGAAATAATACACAAAACAAGCTCGCACGCGCTGCCCCTACCACGGTTAGAACTGACGATTTTCTTAACCGTTGGAACACGAGACACGTTCGGGCCCACGGGGCTACGAACACACTGCCGCCAGCACGCCACTCTAGTCATGGTATTGGTCACTCAGCCTCATAACGCATCGTGAAAGATATTAAAAGTTGTCACTTATGTGAAGAATAGCATTTCTTTAGCCAAGAAATTGAAATTTCCATCTCAGTGTCTTAGTTTACGTGAGGATTATATACCATGAGTCATTCAAATGGAAAGGGAATATCAAGTGAATTTAGCGAGTCAGTTCAGTACCATACGCGGAAGTGATTACACTGTCACAGTGTTGCCAAATATTTGTGACGATGTCGCCAATTCTCAGCTGTGCTAGGAACAGCTCTGCAGCGTTATAGGAGGAGAATCCTGTGCTCGTGTCATAGGAGGATACGGTGAGGAGGCGCGGGGTTTGGTTAATATGTAGCGTTTTCTCCCACCAGCTGTGTCTAACATTCAGGTGTGTAATCTTCCATCACGATTACAGTTTCCCACAAAATATATACGAATAAAACACTTACCTTGTTACTTTGTTACAAAAGATTATTTCAGTACCATTAAAAATATTTGGAAATCAACTTTGCCAACCTGTCACGAAAAGAATGATAACAAACACTTTGCACCTCGAAATCGATTGCATCTATGTGCAGTCTTGTGATCATACAAGTAGAATTTCATGAATTGCACGAGAATGTAGAAAAATGTTGGTGCGAATGGAAGCTGTAAGAAACACAGTTACCTAATTATTCTGTACCACGTAATAATCAATTCATTTGGTAATTCAGAAGAGAAGAAACTAAAAATAATGCCCATTAAGACAGAAACTAAAATTCAGATGCAGGCACTGTGCAGATTTTCGTTTTTTCATCTTCAGATCTATACAAATAATGTATACTAACCATCGTATTCATTGCTTTCGTAATGTTTCACTCTTGTTTAGTCTTCTTACGATGAAATGGATCCACACCCATTAGTCTGATTTTTTCTTTGTATCCTTCCATCTACTATCTTTGTGTGTTATTGTTCGGTGTTCAAAAAGCAAAATATTATGCCTGCTCCCACAAGAAATTAAAATGAGGTCGCAAAAAGGCTAACGAATTATAATCAAAATACAGTGGGACGCCAATGTGTCTGTCGTCATGGTGTTAAGTGGACAGAAATAGTTGGGTGTGATTGCCGTCTTTTCTTAATGAGATTTTCATATTACCCTGACACAAGACGCCGAGATAAATGTGTATATTCTCCGTGACGAAACATCCCACATTCCATTCATCCTGATCTATTGGTTACGTGCATCGGCGGCGATGAGTGATAGGACAGCTGTTGTAGGGTGACGAATAACAATAACAACGGTAGTAATTACAAATCAATAATCAAGGATGTTTACTGCACTACAGACGATTAACAAAATAACAAAGAATGGCTGAGTGTTTAATTGGCGCACTAAGTAGATGTTCTTACCACTTTGTTACTGAATTCTGTTCTAGTTGTTTGCAGAATGAAAACAAAGAACCCTGTAGCCATACATATCGCTAGTACAACGAGATATTACCTATCAACTATCCTTGCTTTACATCACGAGACGAACATGGCGTCACTGAGCTGATATTTGTAATACATTTCTGTTTTTTTTTGTTTTTTTTTTTTAATGGCTCTGTGCACTATGGGACTTAACTTCTGAGGTCATCAGTCCCCTAGAACTTAGAACTACTTAAACCTAACTAACCTAAGGACATCACACACGTCCATGCCCGAGGCAGGATTCGAACCTGTGACCGGAGCGGTCCCGCGGTTCCAGACTATAGTGCCTAGAGCCGCACGGCCACCGCGGCCGGCACATTTCTCTCTCTGTCTCTCTCTCTCTCTTTTTATGTTTATTTTAATTTTTTGAGGAAAGCATCGAGAAGCGCGATAATAAGCAAGTAAGCATATAACCTGTTTACAGTTATTTTCATCGAGATACATCATGCAAAAATACAACTTTTAAGTGTGTTATTGCGTAATTTCAGTTATTGGCAGTCTATTCGTGAGTTTGCTCGCATTCAGTGGGGTGAAGCAAGCAAAACAAAAATATTTCTTGCACCATGCGCAACACATAAATGAAATCATGTTTCTCTGACGTGTTGTCCGATATATTGCACGGAAAACGTATCTGATTCATGTTGCTAAATACAGCTCTATCAGATATCAATTTGGAAGCGTACCAATTGTATAAAAGTATATCTTAAAACACGCAGAAAGGCCCATAGAGATATTCGACTGATACATAGCCATGACCAAAATTGTAACTGGGATCGACAGCATCGTCGTCTACCACCTTACAACTCGAACGGTGACAGTGCTCGGCCGGTTACTTACGTTTACTGGTGTCAAAGCTACAGCATGAAAACAACAAAATGTTAATAACCCGAAGATCATTAGTTTTGGAACCCATAGAAAGTAAAGCCGTCATCAGTCGCAAGAGTGGTTTGAACACCACAGTGCTTTAATAGCACGGACTCGTCGGAGGTGGTATGCTGTTCCTTTCATCCGACCTTTGAGTTGACTTACCTAGCCAGTTAATAGGGGAACCTACAGTTTTACGTGGCTTTCGGACCACAGTGCAACTCGGCATTTTTCACGTCAACAAACACTGCCCCAGGGGAAATATGCGTAAAACGGCACATAAAAATCGTGGGACTGGTGAGGGATCGAACCTGAGACATTCGTATCGATGGTCTTGCTCTTTATCACCTTGCCACCATGCAACCAACACTGTGGTTTCTGCTTGCTATTAAAATTGAGGATCTCTCGTTTCTGCCGGCGTTGGCACTTGCGTGTTCCTTAGGAGACCTTACCTTTGGGATTACCCTCGTATACGTGTGACGTAGCATGTGAAAGTTGCTGAATTGGACGGGTTACTCCTGTAACTTAAATATCAGATCTGAAGATGGTTCTGAATGAACCGAAACCGGTCATATGAATAATAAAAAAAAATTTGCAATCAAGACGGATTTAAAGTAACATTATAAAATCACTGATTGCTGTTATCCCATAAGACATTATGTCTGTTTTTGTAAACGCCTTCCAATGCCCACTCAGGGAAGACAAGGATACCTAGTCTAGCTTCAATATTACAAATACGCCTCTGTTTATGGATGAACGCAGACATAGGTTGACAATCATTTTGAATATTTATCAGTACTGTATCCATTGGTGTGAAACTCGTTTTCTACCAATGATTCCCACAGCTACAGGAACACTACTTTAAAACCTCTTACACAAAATACCTACGCAGTGCTATCAGACTAAAAGATCAACCTGACACAAACTGGGGGAAGTTTGTTTTACAACCTTCGTACCTGGATGAAGAGATTTTCCTATTTGAGATATCTGTGAACGTTGCTGCATAAGACGATTTAAGAAGAAACTAAATTCCTTCAGCTACGCCAATGTTTAAAGAAATAGTGTTAACGGCCCTAAATCGTGGTTTGTAAATCGTTTACCAGCCGTGCTCTGCCGCATTTCGCTGGTTCGAAGGCAAAAAGCTTACTGACAAATTTCACAGAAGGGAAAGTGGGACGAAATGTCTCCCACTCGAGGGTCATGTTGTTTTTCTTGAATGATTACATAATCGGTTAAAACGAACTATGAGGTTGTCAGTATAAGCACATTACTGTTATCAATATGATGTTGCACTGCCCAGGGCCTGTAATGATAAAGGGCCCGTTTAGGTCAGCAGTGGAAGAGAGAGCACCACTAAATTCTACAATCCGTATGCATTGCATACACACAGAAATTATTGTTACAGTGGAAGAGAGAGCACCACTAAATTCTACAATCCGTATGCATTGCATACACACAGAAATTATTCTTACAGTCTACTTATGAGTGAATTGCATATTTTCCCGTGAAAAAGAGCACTGTCAAACAGTCTTCGCTACATTAGGTTACTTAAACTGGCGTCACTTGGAGCTAGAATTTATGGCCAGCGACTAAGTGTACGGACAGTGAGTCGGATGCGGGTTTTGCAACTGTGAAATACTTTCCTTACATTATGGAAGCTAATATTAAATTTGAACTAATTTTGCGAAAATTTTGGACTTGGATAGCTTAGAATGAAAATTTTTCTGTTTATTGCAAAGGAAAACAATTGATTTTCTAAAACATTCTGTGTCATACACAACTTGAAACAGGTCACGTCGACCAAATCATACGGAAGAACCGACAGCGACGTATATTGGAAGGTAGTATGATCCCTTGGCCTTTGGTTTGGCAGTATTCTACAGCCATTTATAGGCGCAAGTAAATTAAGAAAGGCAGCGCGTTTTCGTTATCAAGTAACGTCTTCAACAATTACTTTAGTTTTAATGTGATCTACGAGTAATTGCTGATGTTTGATATTAACATGAAAGGGAAAGAACTTGTTCTTGGGGAACTACTTCTATAATGACCAAAAGGACTTAAATGATCTTCAAGCACATGTGTTCCAGCAGCGGTATGAAGAAAATGATAGTAATAATGACGGTCATAATCGAATTATCCGGTAACTTCACACTTCACAGTGGATTTTATGGAACTAAGAAATTTCCTGAATTAGTGAAAATTTCAAAATGGCTTCAAATCGAGGCTATGACGCCTAGAAGCATCTTTACATCCTGCTGACATGAGAATAGCATAATCTCCACATCAGAGGCTTGCTTTTACTTAACCATTTAATAGACTCTCGTTTTTTTTCCACCGTGACTAGTTCAGTAAGCTAAGCACGTCATCCATTACAGCACACTCCAGGGGCTGGGAAATGTGGCCACAATGGTCTGGTGGAACGAAATATCACAAGTGCATTGCGTGGGTTCAGGAATTTACTTTTAAGAGACACAAACGTATTTACTTTACCTCTGGTAACCTCAAGAGAAAGCTGTTAAAATCCGGAATCTGCATTAAACATCACGTTCCTTCATTCCAAACTGGGCATGACCGGTTTACGTTGGAAAATGACGTAGGTGGAGGTCAGGGTAAACAGAAATACTGTCACCAGTAAACTTACTTGCATTAGAAAAGTTTATTTTATTTGATGAACTGATAGCCGTCTAAAGGAACAGGGCTCTTATTTTAGTTGTACTTGATTGAACTAGAGACGTTGAAAAATTTGGTGCTGGACTGTGATTCGAATTCGTATCTCCTCTTTCGAGGATCTGAATCTCTCGGAACAGTATAGTTCAATCATTTCATTGCTTTTCCCAAGACTGCAGTCTTTTCTAGGTCTCCTTAAAAAGGTAAATATGTGGGTCCGAATCCTGATCCAGTACAAAAATATTCATAATTTCATTTCAAGTCCTATCGCGTGCACACAGGCCTGCTAGTGAAAATTAACGTGCATTTTTAATGTCTGTTCATGTTGCCAACAATTTCTGGACAAACACGCACACATCTTACTGTTGTTGAGTAAGCAATTGATACTTAAGCAATATTCGTGGACAATAAAGAAGAACGATAGGAGTGCGGTTCGATTGTCGCTCAGGAACAAAAATTTGTGTCCTTATTTTAGATTAAACGCCTAGCAGCTGGGAAGAAAAACCGATACGCAACATTTGATTTTACTTAGTTAACAATCCGATTACGTCTTGGGTTCGTATCTCCGTCTGCAGAACTTCACGTCATGCGCTTCATCTTTAAATTCATACACAGTTCGTTATTTCTGAATTGAGGTAGGCTATATCAGACATCTTTCATGGTTAGTTAACAGGGATGAAAGGGTCTTGATAGGAGTCCAGGTTTATTACAAAAACTGTCGTCCTTTATTTTCAAGTTTAGATTTGATTACAGATATAGGCGAAAATTTCGGTACTTCATGACTCTTAATGGATAGTCAGCAATATGATATGATTAGATTAGATTAGATTAATACTTGTTCATTAGATCATGAATACGACATTTCGTAATGATCTGGAACGAGTCATTTTAATGAAAGATTTCTTTACATACCAGTATTCAGTTTCTTTACAACAACATTTTACCCTCTCTCTCTCTCTCTCTCTCTCTCTCCCCTCTCTCTCTCTCTCTCTCTCTCTCTCTCTCACACACACACAAACACACTCTTTTTATTTTATTTATTTTGCTTGTTGTGCTCGACTATCGGCGAGTCACGAAAACGTCCGTGAATGAGTTTCTTAGTTTTGAGTACAGTTACGAAAGAAATATAAAAACAACTATGAGAGTTACTGATTTATGTTGCTTAGTAGCAGTCAGTTCTGAGTATTATTAGCAAGTAAGCTCCAGTCCCTAAACCTAGTTACAGAAATGCGAATCAGACGCATTACGTATTCCAGGCCGTAGCAGCCGTGTCTTTGAGGCGCCAGCTATGGTCACTTCCCAGCCTGCTGTAGGATCACATCGGTTCGTCGTCTTCCTGCTGGTAATGTAACTGAGATTTGGCAACAACGCAAGGTACGTTTGGCAACTTTGTGATCGATGAGTTACTTCATGGTGTGCACGGAAATAAGCCTCAAAGTTCACTTGATTTCTCGTGTCATTTCCATTGAATAACCTGAGTTGTTATCGCTTGAGGTGTAACAGAAGATTGTAAATTTACGGTTTTCAGCCCAGCAAAGTCATTGAGACCAAGGGATGAATACACTAAACAGATTCAGAAGGATGTAGGCTGCTGTACGTATTGGGAGACGAAGAAGCTTTTGCAGGATAGAGTAGCATGGAGAGCTGCAATAAACCAGTCTCAGGACTGAAGACCACAAAAACAACAACATATTCTCGACTAGCTGCTCGTGAATAACGTAAATTTTTAATTACATTTTGTATTAAATAACAAGTATGGTATGCTACTTTGAAGAGGAAATCATGAATACGACGAACTTATTACGTGCATTACTTATCTGACGTAATATTGAGAGTGCTAACATTTCAGGTATGTCAGTTGTTGCAATAAATGCGAGCTTAAAGCCTTAAGGACAGTCTTATGTGTGATGAGGTGTTCCCTGATATTTTTAGTATCGTAGTATTACTTTACATCCTGAGTTATTGCGATACAGAGCAGTGTTTTCTTGTGGTGACTTGTTGGAACCATTTTCAATAGTCAAACGACTGTATCAAGGAGCGATTATAGGACCAGCTAGACAGCTGCATTATGTGAGTTGCATGGGAATCATGAAAAATGCAATCCAGGTCGTTCGGATACTTTTGAGCATGACTGTACTTCGTTAACAATCCGATGAGATGCTGGGTTCGCATCCCTATCACAAGCTTTATATGATGGCATTTCAGTTTTAAACATGGACATACCTTGTTCCTTGTGAATGACACCGTATTAAACGTCGTTGGAGGTAGTTCCCAGGACGTAACTGTTATGACAGGGTTCCCAGTTCAGTACAAACATTATTGTCATTTATTTGCAGGATCTGAATTGATAACTGATACTGGTGCAAACGTCTATACTTCACGTCTCTTTATGCCTAGTGATCCGGTCTCAATAAGGCACAAACAAAGCTTAGCTTAGTTAGCAATGGCTATAGGAGCTGGGTTTGAATCCAGGTCCAGAACGACGACGTTGGACATGTCATTTAAAGTTAAAATTTGTGTTCACGTAGCTGTTAATGTATTACGAGAACAATGATATTACTGGTGATTCGCTGTTAATATTGAGATTTCCTTAGAGTGCTTGTTGCCGTTAATCGCGTTTTTCTACTGGTTCGTCCAATATCCAGTTTCCAGAGCCACTCGCCGTTGAGCGACCAGCAGCACGTGGATGGAAAACCTTTTAGAGAGCCAAAAACTTTTTTCCAATTACTGTACAGCTTTGTCACTCCGTATATGGTATCAAGTATTTATTTTGACTCAGGATTACTGTACGATATACGAAAAACAATCCGTTTTCACAGAACTTTTGGAATTTCACTTGTTGTAATTAAGGTTCGTTTATGAGTGTTATGGGATGTCTCACCGCTAAGAACGTCTTTTCTAATATGTTTTGTATGACGATATTAGTTGACGCTTAGACTGACTGCCATAAAGACCTTTGGTCTCTTAGTAGTCTGTTGCGGTACCCATTGTGTGTAGTCAAACGACTGTACCCCACGGGGTTTTGGTGTTTAGAGGACCTGCAACACAGCTACGTTATGTTGATTGTATTCGGCAGTGACCCACTTTTTTTGCTGTCAATTGTACAAGAATCCTCATGCGTTCATACTCCATAGTCTGATTTTCTGACAAACAATGTTCAGCGATCGCCGACTTGCTCAGATACATCAGTCAAGTGTGCCTCTAGTGTTCACGGCATCGATCCTCGACGGCACACATCGTCTGACCAATATACGACTTGCCACATTGACACGGAATCTGGTACACGCCAGCCTTCCTCAAACCGAGGTCATCTTTGGCGCTCCCCACCAGTGCACGAGTTTTATTCGGAGGACAAAACACAGTTCTGACCCGGTGTTTCGTCAAAATGCGGGCGATTTTCCCCGAGAGTGTGCCTGTGTACGGAATAAACGCAGTGCCCACCTCCTCCCTCGTGATTTCATCCATCTCCACAGGTTGTGCTGTAGTGGTTGGGCGGAGGGCACTTTGAATCTGCCACTCTGAGTACCCATTTTTTTGAGATACAGTTCTCAGATGTTCCAATTCCTGGGGTAGACACTCTGCATCAGAGATAGTGCGCGCCCTATGTACTAGAGTTTTTAGTACCCCATTCCTCTATGGAGTATGAATGCACAAGGATTCTGGTACAGACATCTTGATACTGGGACAGCGTTGTTAGAGAGGCCATCGAAATTCGCACCAATGACGACCTCATAAACCGTAACTGTGGCTATAATCTTAGCAAGGCTTGGGAACCAGCGATTGGGTTAGTCAAGAGTAAATCGAGCAAACGTATAGTTGTGACGACAACGGCGGACAGAGCCATCACACCGACGTCATCTCAGACGCCGTCGCAATCTGTTCCATCGCGCGACCGTGGCGCGGGGCGCGGGCGGCGGAGGGAGCGCGCCGCGGCGGAGGGTATTTAAATCGGCCGCCGCCGCGACCGAACCCAGTTCCCCCTGAGCAGCCATAGCGTACGGATCTCCGTACCGGCACTTTCACAGGAGCTCAGTCCGCCAGTTCACCTGATGATAGCGACATGTATGATCGCCGAAATATTGTGCCTGTTGGACACTGTAGACCGGCAGTACACGCAAGGATATTTTGATTATCAAATACGCCGGGAGAAACTCAAGAATCACACAAACAGCAAAGACAAAAAAATGCAAATTGATAAAGCTAGCAGCAGTAAATCTAAATTAGCAAGGTAAATGCAATATTTCAACTAATATAAGGCAATGTGCAGCAAACAGGAAAAATAAATCTGTAGTAAAACTGGCTTAACAGAGTAATGCAACGTGAAATTCAGTAGCACTATGCCTGGAAAACAGCAGCAGCAAAAACAATAAGTTATATCTAATCATGACAAACCCACAAGCAGAAAAAATAGTACACTAAAGACAACAATGCAGATAAGGGAAATGTTTATTCACATTTTAATGTCTATGTCATTAAAGTGGTGCACCACAACTTATTCTACAAAAAAATTTACTAAGTACCTGAAAAGAAAATTGTGTATGCAGTTACTGTTATTAGTCCCTTATTATTGTTATTTCCTTTCCAAGTGCTCCTTTATCGAAGAATGTGGATCATAAAATTTTTATTTAATAGATCTGTTGACAGAAAGTGTTCACATTAGCAAATGCATTTAATTTTATTTTATAAAACCAATGCTGCAACAGAGCTGAAAACCAGATATCAAATGAAATAAGCAACTATATAAAGCAAAGCATAAAAATATCATTCAGTAGTCATGTGGCATTTCAGAATTTAGTAGAAATTCTCTCAACTCTCATAGAAAGAGACAGGTTAGAATATTTCCCATCAGTTTATAAGCATTTCAGTAAGTAGTACAAAGTACGTGCTCCACACTATAATCACATGTTTCCAAGTAATAGCATGTCATATTTGTGATGCTTTCTACAAAGGAATGTCAATCGCGAGGTTAATGGCCTCTTTTTCTCTCCACTTAATGGATTTTTTTCCAGGCAGGTGGCACAGCTGGGCACCCACAACACATTACATCAGGGTCACTTATATTTCTTACCGAAATATTTACGACAGAAGTTTGCACCACAGTGACAATCTGATATAAAAAAATTTTCACAGGTCGATAATTTGCGTTACAAATGTGTAGAAACAAAATCCTGTAAATATAGCAGTGTCCAAAAAATTTTCGTCGACACTGTGATACATTCACGCATATACACACATTTAATAACTCATAAAGTTCGATACTTTTTTTCCAACATCCTTTTTTACAAACCAGAGACCCTAACCACTACTCATTACTCCTTACTTTATTACACATATACATATTCGTGGACACTTCTTCAATATTTCATCGTAATAAATACATAGCATAATCAAATTCCTCACATAGCATCAGCTTATTGATAATAAACGTTCCTCAACACCATAATACACATCGTCGTCGTAATAATAACATCACAACACCTCAACCAAATCCTAAAAACGTCGTAGCTCTCTGCAATAATTTCAAAACCTGAAAAATGTAGCTGATACTTACCACTGCGGAGAATTCTCGTTGAAGCATATATACGTGAATTTCTTTTTGAACAATGATACCAATCTGTCACTGGCGCTATGCAGATATCTCTATCTCTATAACATCACAGGTAGAACAAGTGTCAGACCGAGAATATCCAAAAGAAGTCTTGAGGGTACTGACCACTTCCCAGCAGAGTTAATAGGGTATATTAATTTGCTATTCTTGAAATTTTAAACATTTTGTGGTTGTGAGTGCACTAACCACATATGCAATTACATAAAATTTAATAGAACTATCGAAACCTCGTTAATGTGTTTTTAAAAAAAATTGTATAGAGCCGTTTGGCTGACTAAGTTTATCTTCATCACAATGCTAAAAGTCACCTAGAAAAATATATAAGGTATAGGTAATACAAATTAAATAGATATATATGTGAAAATCCTCAACAAAAACCGGAAAACTGCACTTACATAAAATCATGTAACAAATGATAATTAATTAAAACCCTCAGGAGCCGACAAGTGTTGTTGATATACCTCGATGGGGACAGTTGAAAATGTGTGCTCCGACCGGGACTCCAACCCGGAATCTAATGCTTACATGGTAGCCGCTCTATCCATCTTTCTTTTCGTGAAATTTGTTCAGGGCGGACGTCCAATGACACCCGTGCAATTTGTTCAATGAATCCATCTGTGCCACCGAGGCATATAACACATTTAAAATTTCAGCAACAGTGCTCTCGTCAGGCTACACGTTATTGTTCCATGAGTCACGGATAAAACTCATAACAAAAAAAGACATGCAGTTAGCACAGAATGATAAAACCATGGTTGCAAGTGGCGGCACGAGTTAACTGCTGTAGCCGGCTCAGACCGGCACATACACAGCGCAAGATCGGACAAAACGGCATATAAACCGATACTACCATAAGATGGACACGAGGATTAGCAGTGCCATCTAGTAACGAAACGGCAAACTTATAAACATCTGCGTTAAGAGCAAAATTACAAGGCTCTAGGTATACACTAGTACATATAGCACCCAGATAATATGCAATATGAAACTTAGCAAAAATGGTAAATCAGCCGTTTTACAGGTAGAAAGATGTTTATAAGTTTGTCATTTGGTTACTAGATGTCACTATTAATCCTCGGGTGTATCTCAAGGCAGTGTCGGCTTGTATGCCGTGTAGTCTAATGCCTCTTGCTCTGTATATTCTCCAGTCTTAGCCTACTACAGCAGTTAACGTGTGCTGTCACTTGCAAATGGTTCAAATGGCTCTGAGCACTGTGGGACTTAACATCATAGGTCATCAGTCCCCTAGATCTTAGAACTACTTAAACCTAACTAACCTAAGGACATCACAGACATCAATGTCCGAGGCAGAATTCGAACCAGCGACCGTAGCGGTCGCGCGGTTCCAGACTGAAGCGCCTAGAACCGCTCGGCTACAACGGCCGGCTGTCACTTGCAACCATGGTTTTATCATTCTGTTATAACTGCCTGTCTTTTTTTATTATGATTTTTATGAAACACAAACATGTCATTTGACAGCACTGTTGCTGAAATTTTAACGTTGTTATGTGATTTCATGTAAGTGCAGTTTTTTTGGTTTTGGTTGAGAATTTTCACATATGTATATATTTTATGTATGTTATCTATACCTTATGTATTTTTCTATGTGAGTGTTAACAATCTGATGAAGGTAGTCCTAACACTATCGAAACCTGGTTAATGTCTTGGACAAATTCTTAAGGTACGAGTAATGAGAAACCATTATTTTACATAAACGATGTATGATACCCAACTAGGTCTCTGACTAGCCAAGAAACTGCACGAGACATGTTATTGTGAGATCCAAGGCTACTGCAGAGTACGTAGTCGACTTAGGGAGACTACTTGAAATGCAACGAATGCATCTCTGGAAACAGGTACCCATGTTTTAACAGCATTAACGGTCACTCAGACTTTATAATAGAAAGAAATGTTGTGTACGAAAGGGTAGTGAACAATTAATGTTGCCATAACCATCACTTGTTCCCTCTTCACGCACTTCTTTGCGTGGCTCCTTTCTTTCAAATTAACAGCAGTGATATTGAGACCAGTTTCTTACTTCATGCTATTGAACTCTAAGAAAATCTGTTGCCTTTGTTCAGCTGTTGTCGTTTGAAATTAACGCAGGCTTTTTGAAGTCTGCAACAATAAGGAGCAGATAGGAAACTTTAGTGGCGGAGATAAGGAATATAAACTGTGCTTACCTTCCATCATCTCCACCACGTTTGGCGGAGAAATTTTTGCAGACGTAATTCGTGTGTTCCTCCCCAACAGTTTCTTCGTTCTCATTACATTTTCATAATATTCTTGAGGTTTCTGCTTTTCATGCCACTGAACACTGTCTTCGGAATTCATTATAGAACCACACACATTAAACCATCAATTGCTACAGAGTAGACTTAAATGATATAGCAAATAGTATGAGGACGACAATGGACAATAAGGTTGCGTTGTCGACTACTTTCACACAAAATAAGCCATTGTCAAATTGAAAAGGCTCCTGTGTCAGAAATTATTTTAGCAAAGGCAATTTTTATAGAACCATCAAATTTTTTAACTGTAATCACTCAGGACAAAAGGCGTTTGTGCCATAATTGACCAGAACAGATTGTATGTCTTGGGGTTGACAACAAATTTGCACTCGAATCACGTAAACTACGAAATTTACAAAGATTGGTTTTTTTTGTGAAGTCCTTATAATTCTTACAAGGAGTGCAGCTTCCCAATTATGGCGTTGAAATTTATGGAGAGAAAGCGAGTCTTCCCACACCTCTCAGTCTATTGTGTGTTAATTGGTTGTGTGCAGTGGGATGATGGCAGCTGCTATCGAACACGTTGCCCGCAGTTCTGCATACGCGCCAGAAACGCAAATGGCGCTAATTATCCTGCCACATGTAGCTCCAGTAGGAAGAAGTCATTACTATGTTAATTGGTCTAACTGTATGCTGGTTGGGGCGCTGGTAATCTCCCACGCAGCTTGTCAGAGGATGCAGACGGAGATGGTATGACTGCTGTTTATATACGCTGCAGTAACGTGAATGCAAGAGCTTCCAACGTGCGTGCTTCAGAGCCACAGCTGCCACGTAAAACCACACGCGTTCTGCTTTCTACCACACTACGGTCCGCGTGGTTGGGTCACGTGGTTTCAATTCGTCAGGTTGTGTGGGCAGTGTGATGCGGGAACTGTGCAGAACTGTTCTCCATCACATTATGTACGTTATATACCTCCTTAATTGGTAGAGGTCAAATGATACAGCATAGAGGGTGATTATTACGTAACAGGAGTGTACTTTGGTAGACACTTGCCCTCTGTCAAGTATGCAGGCTGCACTTATCCTCCAGCGAGAATATTTAAATTTCTGGCCTTTCCTTGAGCCATAAAAATCGATAATAAATCACCTGGTGGGGACTATAGTGTACAGAGCACGACTACCTGATGTAGAGTCAGTGGTGTATGGATCCGACATGCAATGTAAAACGAGGGCGTGAGTGGTGGGAGTGCCACGAACTATCTGCCACAGTCAGCCCTCTTGTCAGACATCTTGTAATTGAGTAGTAATACAGACTGCGCTGAGGCTGGTTCTTATTTCATGATTACACATTAACTACTTCAGCAATGACACGTTCTAATTTAACTGGTGCAGCTGACACATTCTGTTCCAGTTAGCATTCGTTAGTTTGAGGTTCCACCTCGTTCTTGTCTTCCTCTGCTTTTATTTCATTTCCCATCTTTGCTTCCAAGTTGCCCTGTCCTACCTGCATTTCCTTCTTCAATTCTGAAATTTTTCTGTTCGTTTCTATATTATGTTGACTGAAATCTATTATATCTAGGCTGTACAGTTTAATTTTATTCGATTCTGTTTTGGTTTCTAATATCTTTACCATGCTGAATAGCCGACTGAGAACCAGATTAGAGTTTATTTCTCCTGATGTACCCGCCTGTCCAATAAAATTTGTAGTTGCTGTTTGTACTTCCGATTTTGTTATTTCTTTCACAATCTCTCCTTCTTGTACAATGCTCCGTCGAATAATTTGTTCAATTGTCTCCATAGAACTTATGTTCCTCCTTTGTAGTTTGCTTGTGCTGTAGTTAACATAAGGAGTCAGATAATCAGTGTTGTTCGTCCGAAGATTTTGGAAATGTTCTAGTCGGATTCTGGTAAGTATGAAACCAGTAGTCCACCCCATCTAGGCCAAGTAAAACGGTCTTGAATGTGTACAATTCATAGGGTTTATGTTATGCCATAACCCAGCCAGCATTACATGATTCCCTCTATCCAGAATTCATGTCCCCAGTCTTACTAGTTCGAACGTTACATAAAATGAAGCCTTACAAATGAAAAATAAATTCCATGTATACGAAGTCTCAGACATGGTAATAAATAAATACACTTATATATAAATGCACAAATATGAGAGTGTTACTTTCTCCATAACAAGCCTACATAGCAGGAAAGCCAAAGTGAGGCAACTTTTATTGGTATACCCACTGAAAAATCGAACGTTGTCTGGGTATTTACTTATTCCGATCTTATGTTAGTCCATCTCCTTTTCTCTCTTCTCTCTGTCCATCTCCACTACCCTGTGACCGTCTATCCACCTTGTCCAACTCCACTCTCTGTCTTGCCCTACACCCCTCTCCTTCCATCTCCAGCTCCTCCTACTTGCCTGTGATCCCCACCCACCCAGTCTGTCGCTCTGCTACTCCCCTTCCGTCCATCTTCTCTTTCTCCTTCTAATTCCATCCCCTCCTCTCCTCTCTGTATCAGTCTCCTCCTCCCCCCAAACTGCCCATGTGCTCCGACACTTCTCCCTGTTCATCTCCTTCCCTTCCCTTTGTATATTCATCTCCACCTCATCCCTTTCATTCTCAATCTCTTTCTCAACATTTCTCTTTTTATCTCCTCCTGCCCCATCATCTGCCTGTCTCTTCCTACTCCTGCCTCTTTCCACCTCCTCCTCACTCCTTTCTCTGACCGTCACCTCCTCTCTGCGTCCATTTCCCCCTCCCCTACCACTGCCGGTCCTCTCTAATCTATGCCTATCACCATCTTTCCCACTGCTATCGCACCATCTCTTTGTCATTTCTTCTGTGTCCATACTGTCACAGTCACAGAAGTGAGAAGTTCTTATCCCTACAGTATTGCTTTCCAGATGGTAACTGACATGTGCACCAGATTTGGTTATATCGTTCCAGGGGTTTCTGGTAAGCTTTTCACCTGTAGCTTTGTTGGCATACGCTAATATCAAAACAATTTCACACATGTTTAAGATATTTTACAGGTATGTGTAGCTAATCTTGCACTCTAATTTCATTTTCACGCAAATTAATGTTTGTGACGTTGTATCTCATAAACTAGCGAGATTCAGAGTATAAAATATCATTTGCAGTGCCACTTCCCTTCAGAATTTCCGCTTCGGTGGCGTCACTTTGGAGAGAACAAGCTTTAAGCCTCTGTGAGTGAATGGTTTTATGAAGCGAGATCAAAGTTACGTCGCGCCTTGCTTCCGGAAGGAATTTCCTAAGTGTGAGTCAAAGCATAATGTTGCGAGCTGCAACAAGTCTCATCTCCTTATCTTCACTGGATGTTGAGACCACGTAGTACTCAGTCTTTTAGCCATAATCGTCTGTCCCATCAAGCATCTTACACTCTGCGACACTCTTTGACAATGGTGTGCATCTGTTGTTTTGACGATCTCCGGTCCACAGCAAGCCCATAGTGTCTTCTTGTCAATACGAAAATTACTTAGCAAAATGCTAAATATATGGCTGGTTTTACACCGATTTGTAACGTAGTTATAGGACGCGCTCTTCATAATTTTAGTGCAGCATGAAGGAAGAGCACAGGATTATACTATGCCAGGCTTAAAAACTTAGACATGATTTTACAGTTGAACAGTGAATGGCTACGTAATAATATACTTACCTGACGAATGTGATAACGTCTTTCGGCTCACATGTATCTTCCTTATCTCTTACTAATTATTGCATACATGTGAACTACATTACAAAACAGAAGTCTCTCTCTACACTGTTGTGTAATTCAGCTAACTATAGGCATACTGTGTTTTCAGATTTATGAAAGAAGCAAGGCTATGGCGAATCCGCGATTGATCAACCTAAAGTGGTTCATAAAACGACTGTCTCACCATTGTTTTAACAAAACTCTTTTGTGTTAAAAGACTACTTAATACACTGAAGCTGAGTAATGATACGCGTACATATTAATTGAAAACATTAATAGCGTACAGTAAAACCTTCTCCATGGTTCAAGAAGCTCTGTCAGCCGTTACAGTGGCAAGTATGATCAAAGACTCAGTACTCGACGTCGCATGATCAGTACATATTGACAAAACTGACAATATGTTTAGGGTCATTAGTACTGCTCGTTAATATTTGTAGTATTGACAGTAAGTCAATAAGTGTTCTCATTCTGTCAGTAAACCGATGGACTGAAAATATTATTGACTTGTGAGGAACCCTGAAAAGTTTACTACTGGCAACGTTTGAGAAAGTAAGAAAAATATACGAGGATATAAATGGGTTCCTCAGAGGAAGAAATTCACATGTGCCATTTCCACCCTTTTTATTGCTCATAAAAACCATATATTGCATGTTGTACCACCTTACAGTGAGACCTTCAGAAGTGGTGGTCCAGATTGCTGTACACACCTGTACCCCTAATAGCCAGTAGCATGTCCTCCTGCATAGATACATGCCTGTATTCGTGGTGGCATACTACCCACAAGTTCATAAAAGCACTGATGGTCCAGATTGTCCCACTCAGCGGCGATTCGGCATAGATCCCTGAGTAGTTGGTGGGTCACGTCGTGCTTAAACAGCCCTTTTCAATATATCCCAGGCATTTTAGACGGGGTTCATGTATGGAGAACATGCTGTCCACTGTAGTCCAGCGATGTCGCTATCCTGAAGGAAGACATTCACAAAATGTGCACGATGGGGGCGCGAATTGTCGTCCATGAAGACGAATGCGTCGGCAATATGCTGCCGATATGGTTGCACTATCGGTCGGACGATTGCAATCATGTATCATACAGCTGTTACAGCGGCCCCACATAATGCCATTGGGGAAATTACACTTTGCTGCACTCGCTGGACAGTGTGTCTAAAGCGTGCATCCTGACCGGGTTGTCTCAAGACACGTCTCTGACGATTGTCTGGTTGATGGCACATGTGACACTCATCGGTCAAGAGAACGTGACGCCAATCCTGAGTGGTCCATTCGGCATGTTGTTGGGCCCATCTGTACCATTCTGCATGGTGTGGATGGTGGCATTGCTGTCAGGATTCCTTCGAACACTAATCCGGAGGTAGTGGTCATTCACTGCAGTAGTAGCCCTTGGGCGGCCAGAGCGAGGCAAATCATCGACCCTGTCTCTCTGTATCTGCTCCAGGTCCGAACAACATCGCTTTGCTTCAGTCCGAGACGCCTGGACACTTCCCTTGTTGAGAGCCCTTCCTGGCAGAAAGTAACAGTATGGACGGGACCAAACCGAGGTATTGACCGTCTAGGAATGAATGAACTGCAGACAACACAAGAGCCGTGTACCTCCTTCCTGGTGGACTGGCTGGAACTGATCGGCTGTCGGACCCCCCTCCGTCTAATAGGCGCAGCTCATGCATGGTTGTTTACGTCTTTGGGCGGGTTTAGCAACATCTCTGAACAGTCAAAGGGACTGTGTCTGTGATACAATATCCGCTGTCAATGTCTATCTTCAGTTCTGGGAACTGGGGTGATGATTCCACGATATGGTGGTCATATAGGGGATGTTGTGTCTCTGAATCAAACAGTGAGTGCTGCCTCATGTAAGGAGAAGACGCCTGATATCCATGATCGTGGTGTGACAGTTTATTTTCAGCCATGGCTGAACATAATGGAAATCGGAAGCTGTAAATGTTGTTAGAGCAGGTATTATTCCCAACAGGCTGACATTTAACCATTGGTGGGGTGGCGTCTTAGCTACGTCTCACTGCATGAAATAAATGGTGAGCTGTTTTCTTGTTGAGCTTTCTGTTTTTGTGGATTGAAGGTCCCAACCTATTGCCTAATTGTGGGACAGTGACTGGATTTTTAGTTGTTGCGACTGCATTGCTCACAGGCGTCAGCACATACTATTAATTGTTCTACTCAAGGTTAATCGGCATGTGGCCGAAAATGTAGGTTTTCTTATGTGTTAGTCACCTGCATTCTTATGAGTGCACTTTACCACCGATTCATTAAGCTGTTTATCGCCTGTTGTTACGTTATTTGATGTACAATTCATCATCATCATCATATACTTGCGCCCTTATTCCCAGGGCAATGCGGGATAGGCCTTGCTACTATTGATGTTGCAGTTTTAGGTGCAGAGGGTCCTTCAGCCGCCACCCCAAACCCCTTGGGATGGAATTAGTGTAACCCAGCTGTTTGCTTCTAGTGTCAGCTATGGAAGAGTGTGAACATTTTCCAGATGTCTGTGAGTCGTGTAACTGAGGCGGAACGAGGGGACCAGCCTGGTATTCATCTAGTGGGATGTGGAAAACCGCCTAAAAACCCGGATGGCGGGCAAACCGGCCCTCATCGTTAATCCAGTGGGCGGACTCGATCCGGGGCCATCGCGCCTACCCGAGTCCAGGAAGCAGCCCATTAGCGCTCTCGGATAAGCTGCCAGGATCTGATGTGCCAGCTACACACAGTTACAAATCGTGAACGTCAGGTCATCAGTAAGCTCATTTCTTTTGTGTAAATGATTGTGTAATTAAATGCAGTCTTTGATCTGTGACACATAACATTTAGTTGTGCATGGCTGTTGAAACTATGGGCTTTCAAATTCATCTCTGGAAGGTCGATAGGTAAGCTTGAAGGTAGCACACACTCTACATACACTGTATTCTAATACTGGTTCATATTAGAGGTTCAAACGTAGTAGTCCTCACTATCAGTTAATTTTTGTGTGTATTACTTGTTTAAATTAAGGAAATCTGCTCTGTAATATGCTTCTGTGTTCTCACCCATCCTTTATTGAGTTTCGTGTGTAATGAGTTGAGTGATTAAGAGTTATTTTTTTAATGATGTGTTTGTGCCATTGATCACGATCACTGTTGATTTAAACTGAGGTATCTCCACCGATCTATCCTTCGTTTATCTGCTGTTGCCAAATCCTGAGTTAGGATTTCTTCTGTCTTTGGAGCACAAACGTAACTGTTATTTTCTTCTTCTACTTTTTTGTAAGGTTTCTGTAGTTAGTGATGCCTGTCTTCCTATTACTACTTCGTGAAATTTCAGATATAAAGGTAAAAATCCTCTCAGTTAGTCACTGCTGCCATGGGCGTTTTTCTGACATAAATGTTGTTGTTAAAGGCCTAGCCATATGGTGAAATTTTTTGGATTAGTAACACTATTCGCAATTTAGTTTCTTTAAGGTAATTTTTTGTGTGTAACTATTGATAGATTAGCTCTATCTGAGCTGTAAACATTTGTGTCACTGTTAGTTTTAAACAACTAATTTTGTTACTATATATGACGGTAGTATCTGTTTCCGAAAGAACAGTTACCGTGTATGACCATGCAGCTTTGCTAGAAATGAATGATAATTAAATAGACACCCTAACTGCAAGCAGACGTTGATACACTTCATTGAGGACATGTTGAAAATGTGTGCCCCGACCGGGACTCGAACCTTTGACCTTCTTGTGCGAACGCACACGCTACGCCCGAACTCATACGGGACTTGGTATATTCATCTGCCACGAGTAATGAGTATGATGGGCAAACGTCTATTAGGCGCACTACGAATGTAGTGTTGTGGACGTGTTGGGAATGTGGATCTCACGGGGAGCGTGCAAGGGATAAGTCCCTGCAGACGCACTATCCTCTGTGCCCGCTGAGGCTCAGATGGATAGAGCGTCTGCCATGTAAGCAGGTGATCCCGGGTTCGAGTCCCGGTCGGGGCACACATTTTCAACATGTCCCCAATGAAGTGTATCAACGCCTGCTTGCAGCTAGGGTGTCTATTTAATTATCATTTCATAACTAATTTTGTCATTTGCTAATCTTCCTCTGTTTTAAAAACTTTGTATTGTCAGTTATTTAAAGAGCCTTTAACTGTTCCTGGTCTGCTTTAAAACCTTATGCGGTTCATTGTTTAAGAAAATTAATTACATTCGCTTCTAAATTTCATGTGGTGATGGAAGCAGACGCCTGTTTATTTCAATGGACCTGTGGCTGTTGTGGTAATAAATTGCTTAAACTTATTCGTGCATTCTAGCAATTAATTCAAATGACTTGTGTGTGTTGGCCAGTTGTAAAAAAATTCCGGATTGTTATACATGTCCTGTAATTTCTATATTGTCAAAGTTACAAGTGATTAAATTGTACTGATATTTCCGTAAAACCTTCCGCAACAATGTGATACTTATGCATTGTGTAAAGTTCCGTTTCGGTTTTTTGTGAACAAGATTTCCTAAACTTCATCAAGACTTTATTGGCCCATCACCGTAGCACTCTACCCACCTGTTTCATGCCTCTTCAGCGCCCACCAACAATGCATTGCATCCAAAATTAATTAAGAATGGATGAGAATTGTTTTTCTGAGCTGCTAAGGCATGCCACGCCATTTAGAGAATCTGTAATCTCTAAAGAACAGCTCTAGCTTAATTTAATGTTTCTAGCTACTGGTAGAACTTAACAAGACCTCTACCTCAGAGCAATTATATATGGACAGTTAGAGTGTGAAATTATTCCAGAGATATGTAACTTTATTTTCAGATGTATGAGAAAACATAAAAAATTAGTAGAAAAAAATTATACTTATGTAAACTCTATGTATTTATTTATGTACACAGCTTAAAAGGTTTCCCATATCAATTTAAGAAACTCGTTTCTAATTAGATGTAGGAAAAATTTTTCATGCATACATCATGAAACAAATACAGCAACAGACAGACAAGAAATAAAGCATTCAGCAAATGTTCGAATTGTAAAAATCTCCTACACTGCTATATGCAGTTCATAGCAGCAGATGCGGTGACAGACTGGACGGTTTTACACTTCTGACAATGAGTGAAACAGGCTATCCATGCTAATTTTACAAAGGCCAAAGTAACTATGTATTTTACGGTTTAACGGGTAGCCTGCATGAGCGATTTCGATGAAATTTTGTAAGGAGTTAGCTTCAACTATTTGGAAGAACACAGGCTACAGTGTTTAATTCAAGATACTAAATGATTTCGATAAAACTTCGTGAACTAGGCAGAAATATTTACTCTTAGAAAAAGGTATTTTCTTTCCCATATTTGATTTTTTCAGATTTGTAACTATGCTTTTTGTGGTTGTCGTGCTACGTGGTGACCCTCACAGTAATGAAAACAGTGCTTACACTATCTTCAGCGTGTTTAATCCATATTTCCACTCCATTTGTTGCATAGTGTACATGTTCTATAACTATTTCAACAGTACTCCCCATAGTTGTGGGGCCCTCCTCATGCCCCTTTGTTCACATTTCTTGGCAGCTAGGCTGTGCATGTCAACACATACAGTGTTGGGTATGTTGCGACAGGTTCAGAGGGGAGAGAGCACGACAAATATTACGAGCTGTGCTTATCCGAACAGGCTGAAAAATGAGGGTAGCTGATGTATTTACACGTACAACAGCTTACTAACCATCACTTGTCACAGCAAAACGACCGATAAGCGAGTGCAGGCGTGGGTAGCCCTCAGGGGCACAGCATTCGTTTCCTGGTATGGGCCAGGCGATGCCGAGGTTCCTGAGCTGATCCTCTGTCACCATAAGCTCTGGGCATGCTTCAGTGACCGCTGTACAGTGCGACGGTGGAGAATTGTGTGTCACAGGGGATGAGGATCTAGGCCTGACTTCCTGAACCGTGGGAATGGTAAAAACCTCGTTAAAAATCCTTCAATCTCACGGTTTGGTGCGCATTGATGATATGCATGGCTGTTCAGGTCATTAGCGGACAACCTCTGGGGAACCTGTCTTATCTCACATATATAACACTTACCTGGGCGCACAGAACCCCATTTAGGTGGACTTCTATTTCCCTAGCTGCATGTGGGAACGGGATGGAGCCTTCGAATTTCTGTCTTCCTCCTCCCAGGAGTTGGCCGCTGGTAGGTATGAACAGGCAATCCAACAAGAGGGCTCGTGTCGCCATTCCTCCAGACTTGTAGATTAAGCTGAGTGTTTCAGTTTCTACTAACAAAAAAAAATGGTTCAAATGGCTCTGAGCACTATGGGACTCAACTGCTGAGGTCATTAGTACCCTAGAACTTAGAACTAGTTAAACCTAACTAACCTAAGGACATCACAACATCCATGCCCGAGGCAGGATTCGAACCTGCGACCGTAGCGGTCTTGCGGTTCCAGACTGCAGCGCCTTTAACCGCACGGCCACTTCGGCCGGCTTCTACTAACAGAACATATGCTGGTGTCCATAATGTGTTTCTTACAGTTAAGCGAAAAGAGGTCAGCTTTGAGAAAGTTTCACCTTTCTACATACGCAAAGGTTTAGAGTGCATCACTAGTATTTTAAAATCTGTAAATTGCCTGGGAAAGAGGACCCTGTTGGTAGGAACGAGTAATTCCCAACAAGTGAAGAACATCCGGAAAGATCAACGCCTTGGGGACTACGCAACAGAAATGGAGATGCACACCAGCTTGTACTGCAGCAAAGGTACTGTGACTTGCACGGATCTGGTTGACATTCCCGAGAAGAAATGAGAGGTGGGTGGGCCCAGGAAGGAATTGGTGATGTGTCAAACATAATGAAAACAGTCAATGGCGAGCTTATGAAATCAGACTCGTTTTTACAGACTTTCAGAAGCACGAAACTTTCAGAGCAAATTAAGGCCTCAGAGTGCAGCCTTACTTGCCCCAACTTATGCGCTGCTACAAGTGACAGCACTTTTGGCACACCTACTTAAGATATAAGGGAGAATCCAACTGTGGCAAATGATGTAAAGTCACCCACGAAGGAGTTGTTTGTTCATCTTCTCCAAAGCGAGTAACGTGATATGGAGATCATCCTCTCAGGAGTGTGAAGTGTCTTCCTTGAACAAGGAAGAAACAGGAGCACCAAACAAGTAAGTGCATCTTGTATGGTGAGACCAAAAATATCTATAAGATCATGCAACCGCTGAAGTTGGCTGCCACCTTTCCGTCTTTTCTTGAACAGCCAGCCCATAGACCATTTCTTCTAGTGAAATAAAGGTGGCTAGTGTTTGCACTAGTACCTGTGTTTGTCAATGCACTTGTGCTGCTGTAGTTCCTTCAGAGCTCCCTGCTCCTCTACCAGTTCAGACTGGTCCACCTTCCAACAGTGTCACTATTACTTTAACGCCTCTGACTCTGAAAGGCTAAAGCAAAGCTTCCAGTGGATATGGAAGCAATCGGTCTGATGATTTCGAGATCCCCAATTATGACACCTCTCATGACACATCTATAGAGCCAATGGACCTTAATGTCGGAATGGGGCACACATCTGGCCCCAAAAATGATTCCCCACCCGCTATGGGCTCACCTACGTGGCAGAAAAACAGGGTAAAAATGCAGCCTCTGTGGTAGATGGCTTCTATATTACGTTGCAACATTAACCGGTTCTGGACACATGTGGAGAATGAAACTGTTAGCACAGGAACGCCCCCTGTACTTGTGTTTGCAGGAAACACATCTTAAAGCATTTGATGCCCCTGTTCTATGGGGCTATATGCTATATCACAAGGATGACCTCAATGGGGAAAGAGCCTACAGATGGGTTCCTTGTTTGTCAATAATGCACACTGCTCCTTCGCTCTCCCCCCTAGTTACTACCTGCAAGCAAGTTCACGTGTGCCAGAGGATCACTTTTTGCTATCTATATTTACGTCCGCATGATGCGATTCGATTGACTCTGAGGCCAAACACCGCATAAAAAGCAACAACAAAATCCGTTGGCAATTGTCCTGAGGCTCGTAGAAGACATTTTCGACAGGCTGTCCACTGTTTTCTCTCACAAGTTGAAATGCAGAAACAGCGTGTTCCAAAAGAGATCGGAACGTTTTAGGAGCCACTTTCAGAGTGCAATGAGCAACGCTTGCCTTTACGTCAGCTAAGTTCGTAATCGCAGCACTGAATACAGCACTTTCAGATGACACCGCTGCCAAAAGTTAAACAGATTAGGTGATCTAGCTGCCAGGCTGTAGCGAAAGTACGGCTACCAGCTCCTGCATTTCCAAAATGTCTGTATAGCTTCTGTTTCAGTGTCTCTGCAACTCGCGGAGCAGTATCATCTTACACATAAATCATCCCACCCGCACATACACGCTGTTGAAGAGTTGGACTGACGATGGTGCACAAAAAACCATCTAATCATTTATCAGTAATGATAGTGGTAACAGAACCCGCAGGACCCATATTTTTGTAAAAAGATGCGGCCCTACAATAAACGATGCCGTCAACTTGCACCACAGAATTCCAGTTGCAGAATGAACTGGCGCTGATTGACGTGCAAGCGGATTTTCAGCTGTCCATATTTTGCAGATCTGAGTACTGACATGTCCTTAGAGAATGAAATGGGCTTCGTCAGTCCATAGGAAGTTCCATACACATTCATCGCCCACTTACATGCGAGCAAGATATTCGGGGGTGGACGATTATCTTACAGGCAGGTCAGCTTTAGGCGTAATATTTCGCAAATATTTTTCCATCGTGTTCAAGGTATTTGTAAAGTTCGTGAACTGCATGTTTTCACACCACTGATCAGCCCCTCCGGCAGTGCTGTGGCCACATCGAATAATGACGTCGAATCACTTACTACCCTTCCTCTGCCACGCTGCACTTCAAAAGAATTTTGTAGTAATTCTCTGCAGACCTTTGGTAGTCATTGGGGCAGGGCCTATTTTCATATCCTTGAGTGTACCTACCTTCTGCTAAACTCCTGGTACACAGTCAACGTTCTTGTAAAATAGCTTTACCAGTAGCGCACGATACTGCATTGATGCAGTCCTGCCGAGGATCTCAGATGCAAATTGTGGAACAGCCGCGTATCCCGTGTCTCTTATTTCGCATATCCTGACGCATACAGCTCCATCTCGTGATAAAATTTTCACTTTAGTTTTCATAAGATCTCCCTCTTCTTCTCTAATACTCATGTTCAAATTTGACGTCACTCTGAACAGCGTTTCATTTTCTTTACAGCATTCTGGAAATGGAAGTTGAATAATTAGCAGCTTGTATATCTATATCTGTGACTTTGTCTCACAAAGACCAGAATACATTTGTTAAAAAAATATAACATGTTCTTCGTTTCTTGGATCTCTTTCATACCAAACCGACAGACCAACGAGGAAAATCTGTTGATCGGCCAACAGGCCTGCACACGACAGACATACTATCTTTTAGTCGGCCTATTATTTGGTGTGGGTGTTGGGCCCTTAACATGGCGAAAGCCAGTTTCTGAGATTTAATAAACATTTTTCTTAAAATTAGGACTGTGTTTCCTATTTAACACTGTTGTCACGTTCTGTCAAGCAGGGGTGATAAACTTCCAACATTCTATATTTTATATTCATAGTACGACTTGCATCACAAGAGAAAGAAAATTTCTTCATATAAAATATATTATATTTAAAAATATGGCCAACATCGCAAACGTTTCCGATACTCAATTTCTTAGAACGGCTTTATCTGCCCCGTTGCTAGCAGAACATCGTCTAGCAGGAGTTTCAGTGCGTGTTAAAGAAATTAAGAATGCTACTCACCTTTTCATTAGTCATTTAAGGACTCAGATCCAGTATGTTTGTCGTTTATCGTGGGTGTGTACCAGGTATTTACGCTCGAGACATGCACGTTGTCTTGGTGACGAAGCGATTGAGGATTTTTATAATCAGTATGGAGGATTCTGAATACCTGCGTGGCCACTGGTTTTGAAAGTGGTTTAATTAGTCCACCGTATGACAACTTGAAATCCAGATTTTGATTCAGAAAGCATCTTCAGAAGCTGAATCTTGTTTGGCTATCAACTTTTCTTAATGCCTGAGAACTTGGATTTGATTTGAGCATAATCAACTAATTGTAATGAAATATATATTTATGCACTTCATCAAACTTTGATGAAAAGAGCTATTAGTCTCGGTGAAGCTGGACCATCTTGTGACACTAGACAAGAAGTCATTTCAGGATATTGCTTTCGTATTGTATGTAAAAATAGTATTGGTTGACCTATGAGCTTTAACATTTTTAAGCGAAAACTTTGTTTGAAATGTAAAATTCTTTGGCAATGTGTCTCATGCTGCTCGATACAGCATTATGTGCTTCACAAAATAGTGTCTTTAGTTCATTTAACGCTGATATCTTTCTGTTCTTTTCAGGTCATTGAAATGGAATGCCGAATTGTCACTAAGGGGTATTTTCTGCAGCTTGTGGTTTTTTGCGTTTGGTCCTCATGCCAAAACGACAGAAGCCGCACGAGAACATTGTGAAGTGTATGGAGAGGAAGTGATGTCTCTTAGTATGGCAATTTTTGAACGAACCAAACAGTGAACGCAAAACTTTACGTAAAACAAACGCAACTACTCAACGACGCCACACAGCAAATACACGAGATCGGCGACACTGCAAGAGCACAACGCCCTCACATCGCCAAGGAAGCCATTCCAACGCTTGGGTGGGAAGTTATGTCCTCTCGAGTTGGCGTCTACCGATTTCCATCAGTTCCAATTCCTAACGAATGCATTGCGTGTCGTTTCACTCAACAACGACGTGGGGTTGAAGGGTTGGCTGGTCGATTTCTTAGAGTGGAAACTGTATGATTTCTACTGCCAAAATATCGGATGGTTCGTTGAACGTCGGAAAGAAGTTAACGACAACGGAGATTACATTTGTTCTTCGTTTCTTGTTTACTTTTTGTCGAGAAAAGAGCTTGTGGACGATATGAGTGTGTGTGTGTGTGTGTGTGTGTGTGTGTGTGTAAGAAAGAGAGAGATATGCCGATGCATATAATACGTAATAGGGCCTGCTGTTATTAAGTGTACGATGGTCTTTCAATAAACAAGGCCCCAGTGTAGGGTGGTACATGAAGATCTGCTAATATTTTAATATGTCATTGTACAAGTGAAACTAAAGAAAAAAGTTCATATAAACATAGCTCCGCAAATGTTTAGTTACGGAGTTACGACTGATAAAAGATTTTGCCAAAAATTTTGCAACTTCGGCAATATGAAGTCACCGCAAAACTGTACAAGGTTAGAGTTAAGCACGACTTATATTTATTTGGTTGCTATTGATCTGATGAACCTAATAAAACATTAACCCAGACGTCTATCTGCAGTAGTTTGCTAGAACATCCGGAGAAACAAAGAAGTAATTTCGTAATATTTTTAATTTATTAACTACTTGGCCCAATTTGTTTATTTATTTTTTTAATTCCAGACAATTGTACAAAATTTTCAACAGATTTGTAGAGAATTTAATTTTGGAAAAGTGATGGTAGTAGCGTTAACTGCTTTTATTAGTACCACAGCACACATGAAGTCACCCTGGTGACTGAACTTGAGAAGTCTGAACGTATGTGAATTTTAAAATTTTCCCCGGCGAATTAACTGTTCAAACAAATTTCGGGCTTGCAGCCGGTCGTCGTTCAATACTTCGCACGATATTTCAACTGGGCACCTGCCAGTCATCTTCAGGTGAGCCGTCGCAGACTGGCGAAAACGTCCTCCGTTCCGCAATACATAGCGTACTGTACCTATTCTGCGCATGCGTCGAAAACTTGATAGTTGAACCACACTGCCCGTCGGCAGCGCCCTCGCTGGTGGAATAGCGGAACTCAGTCGCCCTCTGCGTTGCTATTTGCCACGGCCGTCGACGCACTCTGTCGTCTTCGATTTGAGCAAATCGTGGAGATGATGGGATTCCATGCACTGTCCAGCTGGTAGCCGCTGCCACAGTTTAACAGATTTTCCGCCGGTCGTATTTCTACGGATTCTTTAATCATAGAGTCCCAGAAAGACGTTGCTATGGACAAAATCATTGTTTTCTCATACTCCATTGAATGTCCAGTAGAAATACAATGTTCAGCAATAGCGGACTTGCTTGGCTGCAAAAGGCGGGTGTAACGTTGATGTTCAGTGCAGCGTTCTTTCACGGTGCGTGTCGTTTGACCTATGTAAGCCATACCACATTGGCACGGTATCTTGTAAATTCCGGCCTTTCGTAGTAACAGATTGTCCTTAACTGATCCTACAAGGTCCGCAATCTTCGATGGTGGGCGGAAAACCACTTTTACCTGAAATATTCGGAGGATTCTTGCTATTTTAAACGAAGTGTTGCCAACGAAAGGAAGAAAAGCTAAAGATTGTTCCGGCATGTTCTCCTCTTTATTCACTTCCTGCTTCTAAGTTTTAACTGTTAGTGCCCTGTTAATCTGACGGATGGAATACCCATTTTCGCCGAATACTGTCTTTAGATGGGCGAGTTCTTGAGATAAGCTATCTAGATCTGAGACAGTATGAGCTCTATGAACAAGTATTTTAAGCAAACTCATGGTTTGCCATGGGTGATGGTAACTCGATGCTTGCAGGTACAAATCAGTATGAGTGGGTTTCCGGTAAACTGAATGCCCTAGAGAACCATCATTATTTCTTCGAACCAGGACATCCAAGAAAGGCAAACAACCATATTTCTCTATTTGCATGGTGAACTGGATGTTGTTATGAATGGAGTTGAGGTGATGTAGAAACTCCATTAATTTATCTTCTCCATGAGGCCACACTATGAAAGTGTCATCCACATACTGCCAAAAAACTGTTGGCTTCAGGGCAGCTGATTCAAGCGCTCTCTCTTCAAAATCCTCCATAAAATGGTTGGCCACCAAAGGAGACAGGGGACTACCCATGGCGACATCGTGAGTCTGTTCAAAATATTCTTGATTAAACATAAAATAAGTTGAGGAAAGAGCGTGCCTGAACAAAGCAGTGATATCATCAGGACACATGTTACCAATCAGTGTCAAAGAATCTGCAAGAGGAACTTTTGTAAAAAGTGAGACCACATCAAAACTTACTAGAAGATCTACACTGCTAAGACGAAGAGCCTACAGTCTATTGATAAAATCAGCTGAGTTTCGTATGTGATGTGAGCACTTGCCTGCGAAAGGTCTCAGTAAGGAAGCGAGATGTTTAGCTAAATCATACGTAGGAGCTCCAATGTTGCTCACTATTGGACGCAGAGGAAGACCCTCTTTATGAATCTTTGGAAGGCCATGCAGTCTTGGAGGTACACAACAATGTGGTCTCAACCTTTTGATGGTCTCTTGCGGTAAGGAGGAGGAATTTAATAGTGCTGAAGTTTTTCGTTGCACACGTCCTGTAGGATCGTAATCAATCCTCTTATAGGTAGTGTCACTTAGCAGACCATACATCTTACCTTTATACACACCATGAGGTAACAAAACAGTTGCATTACTTTTGTCAGCTTTCAATACCACTACGTCAGGGTCCTCTCTCAGATTTAGTAATGCAGCCCTTTCTGCAGAGGTTAAATTACTGCGTTGAGTAGGAGCCTTCAACAGAGCGCGGCAAGTTTCCCTTCTTATTTCGTCTGCAGCATCCAAAGGAAGACGTCGTACAGCTTCTTCAACACCACTCAAAATACTTATTATTGGCGGTGTTGTAGGTGTAGGTGCAAAATTGAGTCCGTTGCTTAATACAGACAGCGTAGCGTCGTCCAAATTCTTCTCCGTGGGATTGACAACGGAACGTCGTACCATTATCCCTTCTGGCGACGGCTTCTGTGGCCACAGTAGATAAAATTTTGATATCTGCCGACAATTGGCATCATTGTGGATCCAATCGAACTTGGCCGAAGTCACTCCATCAACCCAGTCCCATGATACAGGAGAAAGGTACCTTGCAACCTTCAGATGTAACTGGTAAAGTTTTGCTGAAATAGCATCTAACCTTCGTCTTGTATAACAAATCCGCTCCTTGACAATAGCAAGACTAGCCTTCTCAGTAATCTTCCGTGCAGTAGCGGTCTTAATGAAATGAGTCACTGTAGCAAATTTTGGTATAATGCCATGGTCCCGACATCTCAATAAAAAGGTTAATGAACTTAAAAGCTTTGCTCTTTTACCACGTAGCTTCTCGAAACTTCGGATATGTGAGGCCATCTCCTCCCCGTAAAGGCGTCTGATGTGAATTTGTCCACAGCAACGTCTTTCTGGGACTCCATTATTAAAGAATCCGTAGAAATACGACTGGCGGAAAATCTGTTAAACCGTGACAGCGGCTACCAGCTGGAAAGTGCATGGAATCCCATCATCTCCAAGATTTGCTCAAATCGAAGACGACAGAGTGCGTCGACGGCCGTGGCAAACAGCAACGCAGAGGGCGACTGAGTTCCGCTATTCCACCAGCGAGGGCGCTGCCGGCGGGCAGTGTGGTTCAACTATCAAGTTTTCGACGCATGGGCAGAATAGTTACAGTACGCTATATATTGCGGAACGGAGGACGTTTTCGCCAGTCTGCGACGGCTCACCTGAAGATGACTGGCAGGTGCCCAGTTGAAATATCGTGCGAAGTATTGAACGACGACCGGCTGCAAGCCCGAAATTTGTTTGAAAAGTCTGAACGTAATTTTACCTGTGATTTTTTTTTTTACATCTCTCAGTTTGGCTCATTATTTGTTGTCAGAGGATCTGACACTATTGGATACTACTCGAAAATGATAGGTGAATAGCGTAGCAGTTTTGTTACACTTAAAGGAAATAAAGTGTACTCTACATAATTTGGTTTTCAGTCAGATGTGATGATATCCTCTTATGTGCCTAAGAAAAACCGTCCTTAGTTCTCTTCATAGCCCACCAACGGTGTCATCATCATAAGGAAAGAAGCCTGAAGTTACAACGACATACAATGCCACAATGGGCAGCGTTGATCCCGTGGACCATAATACGCGATGTTACAGTGTGAAGAGGAAAACAAAGCGCTGACCATTGGTGGTTTTCTTCGACATGATCGATGTTTGAGTAACAAATACATGCATAATTTTGATAGGAATTAAAAATGAGACGTCGGACTTTCATCATCAATATGGGAAAGCTACTAGCAGAGGTAAAGAAGTCAATGAATTCATTAGTAGCACCGGATCCAGGAAGGGTACTGGAACCACCAGCTAACACAATGAGAAGATTTGCATGATGTGTAGAGAAGAAATATAAATAAGTCATCTTATAAGTGCAACAAATCTGTACGCACAGAAAGTTCTGCTATGGCCTATAATCCCTACGCTAATTTTCAATAAGAATAAAAGCCACAAGTGAAAGTTTAAACTCTTTTTAAACATAAGCTTTAAGTAAATAAAATAATTTTAGTAGTAAGTATACGTCAAAAGTCGTTCAGGTCGTAAGTAGTGAAAATAGTGTCAGTTCATGTTCTTTTAAATAGCTGGTAGGCAGCTCTATACAGATTTTCTGGTAAGCTGAGGGTCAATACACTGAAGCGCCAAAGAAACTGGTATAGGCATGCGTATTCCAATACAGAGATACGTAAACAGGCAGAATACGGCGCTGCGGTAGGCAACGCCTATAATAAGACGTCTGCCGCAGTTGCTAGATCGGTTACTGCTGCTACAATGACACCTTATCAAGATGTAAGTGAGTTTGAACGAGGTATTATAGCTGGCGCACGAGCAATGGGAAACAGCACCTTCGAGGTAGCGATGAAGTGGGATTTTTCCCGTACGACCATTTCACGATTGTACCGTGAATGTCAGGAATCCGGTAAAACATAAAGTCTCCGACATCGCTGCGGCCAGAAAATGATCCTGCAAGAACGGGACCATCGACGACTGAAGAGAATCGTTCAACGTGACAGAAGTGCTACCCTTCCGCAAATTGCTGGGCCATCAATAAGTGTCAGCGTGCGAACAATTAAACGAAACATTATCGATATGGGCTTTCAGAGCCGAAGGTCCACTCGTTTACCCTTGATGACAGCACAACACAAAGCTTTATGTCTCGCCTGAAGTGTCAACACCGACGTTGGACTGCTGATGCCTGGAAACATGTTGCCTGGTCGGACGGGTCCCGTTTCAAATTGTATCGACCGGATGGGCGTGTACGAGTATGGAGACGACCTCATTAATCCCTGGACCCTGCATGTCAGCAGGGGACTCCTCAAACTGGTGGACGCTCTGAATTGCTGTGGGGCGTGTACAGTTGGATTGATATGGGACACCTGATACGTCTAGGTACGTAAACATTCTGTCTTATCACCTGCATCCATTCATGTCCACTGTGAATTCTGACGGATCTGAGCAATTCCAGCAGCACAATGAGATACCCCACTCGTCCAGAATTGCTACAAAGTGGCTCCACGAAAATTATTCTGAGCTTAAACACCTTATGAGGTTTCCCAGACATGAATATTGTTGAGCATATCTGGGATGCCTTGCGACGTGCTGTTCAGAAGAGATCTCCAACCCCTCGTACTCTTACGGATTTATGGACGGCCCTACAGGCTTCACGGTGTCATTTCCCTCCTGCACTACTTTACACACTTGTCGGGTCCATGCCACGTCGTGTTGTGACACTTTTGCGTGCTCGCAGGAGCCCTGTACGATATTAGTCAGGTGTACCAGTTTCTTTTGCACTTCAGTGTAAAACAGCTATGAAAACACAAAACTCGTATTTGGCTCACATTATATTAAAAATAAAAATGTTCTGAGAATGTTCTTTTCCGTCCTAAGGTTTAGTTATGCGCTAATGTTGATGGTGATGATGGTGGTGGGAGGAGAGAGGGTTGGGTTCAAGTTGATATCTGATTACAATCGGGGTGATGGTCTCAGAAAATGTTGGAAACCACTCACATTCATTGATACTAGCAGCATATTTCAATAAAGTTTACACAGTAGCTGATGCTGTTTGTAATTATTAATAATGTGACACCGGAAAACTAAAACCTTGCGAAAATATTTTGTAAACAACTATACGCTGAAATTCGCCACACGGTAACTATGCTCACCGCGAAATCCTGGCTGTACATTGTCAACAAGGATGTTATTCCCTATTTCTAGCTGCAAGAATATCTTACCCTTTTCGTTTTTATATGTCTTATGACTATTTCTTTACTATTTTGTGTCGGTTTCAACTGCTGCTGACTTGGATGCATTCACTGAAAAACACGCCGTTGGCAACGCTCATGGCTGTTATGTACCTCTATACAAACCGGCTCCGCTTAAATGTAATTCTGTCGACGGTACGTATAAGAGTGCCACTATTGATTAAGCACATAAACAAACTGAAGAGCATAAAAAAAATTGTTCAAATGGCTCTGAGCACTATGGAACTAAACTGCTCAGGTCATCGGTCCCCCAGAACTTAGATCTACTTAAACCTAACTAACCTAAGGACATCACACACATCCATGCCCGAGGCAGGATTCGAACCTGCGACCGTAGCGGTCGCACGGTTCCAGTATGTAGCGCCTACAGCCGCTCGGCCATCCCGGCATGCGAAGAACACCACAAAAACTTTTGGGAAGGTATCGTCAAATCGTCAGGCCGCTGTGTCTCCAGGAAGGATTTTGATAGTATCTCAGAAACGACGCAAGACACAGAAAAATAATTTGCACAAAAAAGTTCACCTTCGCTATATGATACTTTTCTCGCATTCCAGTATAAATTCGTATATCGATCTCCTTCTTTCTCCATTTTCTAAAATCTTTCAGGCTATGTAAGGTTCACTATTCTATTGGCCCTTTCCGGTTTGTCTAAAACATACTTTTCCTAGAAACAGCGCCTGTATAATGAGTATTAAGCACCATGTACAACATACTGTTTGAGGCAAGTTTTCGACAACATACCGCACAATCAAGCAGGTCACAAATGGTCCTAAAGCAAACACTTCGTTGTACAAAATATGAAAATTGCTCTCATAAACATATATTCGGATGTACATTATGATTCAAGTGTTCAAAAACGTGTGTAATATGTGACTGGTAGTCGTTCACGTCATTGCCGTATGGCAAAATTTTTCATATGAAGCCAAACTGCCTTTAAGGACTCACAAAGATCATCAAGGGGTTATAATCGCGATGAAACTTACAACACAGAGGCAACTATTAAAGGAAAAAACAGGAAACTTTCCTACTGTACGTAAACAGATGATCGGTCATCAAGGAAGCAAGGCAATAATAAACACAGGAAGCGAAACGAAAACAGTTATGTGCCAACGAAATTCAAAAGAAAACTGCAACACAAGGATCTGGATGCTGTATCGAATTTTAACGTAGATGTAAAGTTGAGGCCGAGGCACTTGCCTGGAACCAGATATACTAAGAATAAAGGCAGTGGAAAGACGAGAAATGCGTACAGTGGGTAAATATATGACGTAGTAGAACCTCTAAGGGAAATGTAAATATAAGGTCTAGCATAGATAAATAAGCACTCATCAGATACAGCCTCAAGTAAACAGAAAGCGCTGTAATGATGACATCTGTGATTCAGAGAAAGCCGCTGTCACATCAAAAGATACCCCACAATTGTATGGAGTAACATCTTCACTGTTATTTCCTTTGCAGACGCACTTTTGTTTCCCACAGAGCTTCCGACCCACACAAGTGTTCCATTCGTCTTTCCCAACACTGGTCATCCGTGATCGTTCCTTTTCTAAAATAGCTTTCCTAACAAGGGTGATCTGAAAAGTAATGCCTCAGAATATTTTATCCGAGAACTCTTAAAGATTTTTTAAAATGAAACAAACATTTTTAAACATCTACACCGTTATTTTTCACGTCTACATATTTGCAGGCTTTGTCGCTAGAGTGCTCCAAATTTCATAGTGTAGCATGGCGGACCGTAAAGTAACTACGTTTGACGTGAGAAGCAGCGTGGTGCATCCGAGTTTTGAATTCGAAGAGGCTGTTCACGCATGGAGCACTCTCTCTTTCAGCACGACAATGCTCGACCACAAATGAGCAATGCGACATTTGCAACAATCCGATGCCTTGGGTTCTCTCTTATCGATCATCTGCCATATCCCCAACTTGGCTCTATCATATTTTAATCTCTCTCCAAAACTTGAACAACACCTTCCGAGGAATTCATTTTGATAGAGCTGAAGCCGTGCAAGCAGAGGCTCCGACAATAAAACCAAAGATTCTTCTGTGACGGTATCCGCAAACTGTTCCTTGCCAACGTGACTATGTACATAAATAAATACGTAAAGATGAAGATTAAATATGTAGCATTTTAATAACGTTCGTTTTGTTTAAAAAGCTTTATGATTTTCGCATAAATTCAGAAGCATCACTTTCAGTACGACCTCGTATTACGCCAAACACTTCTACACTGTGCCTGAATAGTATTACAGCTGAGCAACGGCAACATTGTTAGTAAATCACAGTTCAGAAGAGTTGTTCAACCGAGAATTTCATTTATATGGTCGCCAAGTAACTTTTAAAAGCAATATATAACAAAGTAGCACCGGTTGGAATTTTCTGCGTCCTAAGGCATTTGAATAACAGAATTCTCGTAGTTAAACTGAGGGTTTATGGAAGTGATCTTGCAACCCACCAACTGATAATGTTAAAGCTAACCAAAAGAACGCAGAAAGCTGTACTTACTAATTTAACGTATGTAATCACGGGAGACTCTTTTGACTGGGAGATAATGATGTATAGGTTACCCAAAGGCAAAACTCTGGTCCGCTATTGTTCCTCATATGTGTAAACGATATTCCGTCTGACATACAATAAGCAGAATTAGTTATTTTAGCGGATGACACAAGAATTGTAATCAGTCCAAGCATACTTACACCCACAGAAGAAATAATAAACAGTGTTCTTAAAAATGTGTTTCACTGGTTTTCTGAGAATGGTCCTACCCTGAATTGGAAGAAGGCAGAACTTATCCAGCTGTGCACACCTAGAGGTTCTACACCTGTGATAGGGACAACACCTGGTGAGGAAATAATCAATGTGAAGGACATTTGAAAAATTTTTGTTGTACATCTGGATGAGAAGTTTAAGTGGAAACAGAACATTTTGGCACCCTTAACAAGACTTAGTTCAACTACATTTGTAAATAAAATCACAAAAAAATCTTGAGGAGAGACGAATCTGCGAACTGAAATATATATGGCTCATTTTCGTTCAGTAATATCGTATGGAATTATGTTGTGGAGTAACTGTTCTTTAAAAAATAAACTGTTCAGCTTCCATCTTTATCGTAAACTCTTAATTGTTCATAAATGTGCTATAAGAATGGTCTCTGGTGCTCACTTAAAATCATCTTGTTGGACACAGCCTAAGGAGCTAGGCATTCTGATTATTTTTTCACAGTACATTTACTCTTCATGAAATTTATTGCAAATAATTAAACTCATCTCGAAAGGAACAACGATGTACGCAGTTACCACACCGGAAGAAGAAACAGCGTTCATTAGTACACATTAACATTGTAACAAACAAGTTGATGTACAAGGTAGCAACAAAAACATTTTATCACTCACACAGGGATATAAAATCTCTGACACGCAGTTAAGCAGATTTGGAAACAAACGGAAAAGTTTGTCCTTGACAACTCCTTTTATTCCGTAGAAGAACTTGTATTATTGTAATGTGTAAACGGTGCTGAGTGGGGATTGCTAACTCACATTTGTCTATTTACAAAAAAAAGCTTGTAAATGGTCGGTATGTAGCCAAATTTACAAATTAAACTGAGTATGTTCCACATCATTGCAATTTCTCATGCAAATGATCCATGAAACATGAAAGTAAGTATCTTCAAAAAGATGTTTACGCATAACCTCATAAATGGATACTATCATGTTATATTCTCTTTGTTACAAAGAACATGTTGCAGCTATCAATATTTAAAGAGAGTTGCCATTCGTTACACCATAGGTTGAATGAAATGAAGCACTAGTAAATGATACGATCAGTGTCTCCCTCTGCATCGCGTTTCACTGCGATTTGCTGGTTATAGATGTACACAGAGATTCTTTAATTGTGTGTTGTCAGTTTCCCCACACCAGTTTCATGTTATTGATCTGGTTATAACTGCAATCGTCAGTGTTCGGTATTTCTTTTTTATTTCGACTTTCCTACACTGTTCTAGCATTATTTTTTATTGCTATTGTCAGCTATAGAATGTAAGCTAAAACGCTATTAATTAAACACATCGTTCCCAAGGTTGTCGCATCAGCTAAATACCTAGGAATTTCAATTACGATGATGTAGATAATTTAGTGGGGAAGGCATACCAAAGATAGCGATTTACTGGCAGAACATTTAGAAGATGCAACGGGTGTACCATAGGTACACGACGACCGACCGCCCTCTGGCAGAGTACAGCCGTGCAGTACGATTTCCTTAACATATGGGATTGGACAAGGGTATTGAAAAAGTTCGAGGAAGTGCAGCTCCTCCGGTATTATCAAGAACTAGGGGCGAGAGAGTCACGCATATAATAAGCAAGTTAGGGTGGCAATCATTTAAACACAGTCGTCTTTCGTTGCGGCAAGATATTTTCACGAAATTTCTATGTCCAGCGTTCTCCACTGATTGCGATAATATGTTGTTGACACACACCTAACTAGCGATAAGTAATCATTGTAATACGATAAGAGAAATCTGACCTCTGACGGACAGATTTAAGTGTTCGTTTATCCAGCTCACTATAGACACGGACGGTAGAGAAATAGTTTGAAAGTCGTTCGATTAACCCTCTGCGATGCAGTGTATTCTTGTATATGGACATGTAATAGAACGTGGCACTGTACCATTCGTAGTGACTTCTTACATAACGAGCCGTTCTGCCAGTCTGTTTCTGGGATTTCATAAAGGTAGGACTTGAAAATTATGGGCAACAATTACACTCATATTCTAGATGAAGGAGTGGGGGCCATCTTTGTCATTTTTATTGTTGGCAGAAGACGTAACAAGTGAGACTCAGTGCGATGTAAATGTGTCATGCCGCAGTTACATCGCAATAAATACTACAAGATTGTTTATAACTATACTGGCTTTCACTCGAAATGATAATTTATTAATTCTAGGTTACTTACAAAAAGAAATGAAAAGAAAAACATGGAATGCTCTTTATCTGAGCCTGTGGGCACTTCTTTAGATGTGAGGGCATCGAACATGAACTATGCTGTGTTCAGGAGACACTCGTGACGCGATACATGATCATTGTCATCGTAGCATTAGTAAAATACATAAGTTTTAAAAAATAAATAGTTATTCGGGACCCACAAGAAGCAAGTAACAGCACTGTCATTATTGAAACAGTTATTTGTGTACCAGTGAGATGTGCGTAATAGCACTATTGCTGGTCAAATCGTATCAGCTGATGTACCACCCTCTGTTCCGAACGAGAGATATCGTTTGCTGTTGTTGTTGTTACAGATATCAAACTGGATTTCCAATTTCATGAAATAACACTGTGCCCTTCTGCAAAGCTCTCTGCGTTAATTAAGGCAGCGGTCTGGACTGCCCACTCCATGAATGTTATACGTCGAAACGAGGATATTAGTTCGCAATATGCTATTCATGGGGCTGTTTTCATAACAGAGTGATCTGTTTCCATGCGGAATGACAACCTATCTCGATAGTGGTAACTCGTCCTAGCTTGATGTACTTCATATGAAGAAGGGTTCTTAAATATTGACCTCCGAAAGAAAACATTCAAATGGGTTATTGCTGAATTTTTTCCCTTCTTAACTCTTTTCCATTCCGAGAAGAAAGCTAATGTTTGTAGATGAGAGTAGTAATACTATTATGCTCGTAGTATTTGCGCTTCTTTTCATTTTCCATTTTGTAGAGATAGTAACGACAAACTGGAAATAATGAAGTATAATTAATGTACGTTTTCATGCAGCCAATTCAAGCACTCTGTCTGTAGATTAACCAATAATCTCAACCATTATTTCTAAAACACAATCTTCTCAAATAAAGCACCGTTGCAGCTGAATACTACGACTGCTATTCACTATTATTCTAATATCTTTATTCAACATTCCAGGTTTTCACTTTCGGGAACATCAGAAGCGAAAAGACCTTCCTTCAGGAATAATTTTAATACTCCTACATATTTCTCTATTCGTTACTGCTAAAACACATCATTTTATGGAATTTATTATATTACATGAATTATTGTTTTAAATCATTGACTACAAATGGTTTTTAATTGTATTATACTCATATTAATCTATTTTTTAAATAAAAGACAAACGAAATTATTGAAAAGAAACATATAAATCACAAGATGTATGTAAACTGAATTAGTTACCAATACCTAATTGAATCGCTTGTTGCAGAAGAGCTCTATGTCCATCTGACATAGTTTTGAGTAAAGAGGAATTTTTTTTAGTATTTTACACTACATTTTCTAAATTTTCATCGGTGACCATGTGAGGGACACCACTATGAACAATTATTCTGACTTATTATGTACTCATATTTTGGATGAGTTGAATATTTTTCTTGTCTGAAATAAGTGAAAAATAAAAAACTGAAAACCGTTACATCATACCAATAAACTACGTAATGAACATATAAGTGTGTGTTAGAGACAATGTTTAAAGATGATGATGATGATGTTTGGTTTGTTGGGCGTTCAACTGCGCGGTATTCAGCGCCTGTATAAAGTACTAATTTTTACACAGTCCATTCATTTTTTTACTGTCCAGTCTAGACACTGTCACGAATGGTGACGAAATAATGAGGACAACATAAATACTCAGTATCTGGGCAGAGAAAATCTCCAATCCGGCCAGGAATCGAACCTGGGACAATGTTTAAAGAATTCGCAATATCTGTTCCAGTAAACAAACTGTTTATCACTACAGGATCTAAAAAGTGACACATTTCCGTGTCTGGTGCCCCAACAACAGTTGGCCACTGACCAACAGAACTCTACGATGAGTTCTTCCTGCACTATGTAAGCACCCGACTTCTTTATAGCTGTCATCAAATTTTCATCGGTATGAATGCAGTCATCTGAACAGGTTCAAACAGCTGGAATGATGATGGTGGCCCGAGAAGCTCCAGGTAATCCTAATCTGAATGTGTGGGTATTTCAACAACTGATCATACTGTTGGCTGTTACATTCGCTTGCGATAGCCTTTTCAGAAGGCACTCGATGCTATGATCAGTTAAATGTAATCTATAATAGTATACACTCTGCCAGTTCTCCGCAGTGATCTCATGATGTACCCAAACCTTTATCAGGTGATAAGGAAGAATGTCCCCTAACAGGAAAGAACATCTCTGTTTTCTGAAATTTTCCAGCATTCACGAAATGTTGATACATTTTTATTAAATAGTGATTTTAGTCCTGCGCTGGGAAGTTATCACAAGGCAGATAAATATTTTGCGTGTCCTTGGGGATGCACGTAGTTAGGTAGGGATACAAGAAAGTTCACTCATCGTGAGGACTTTTGTGGCCAACAACTTCGTGATAAATGTTATGAAATGCCGTATTGTCTTCCAAATTGTGAATGCCGAAAACATTAAACGTCAACTGCCGAAGATAAAATAGGTCTTCAATAGGTATTTTTGGTGGATGAAGAGACCTCATGTAATCAAAGCTCAGACTAAAAATATGTTTATTTTCTTTGCACAGCCTTTCGGTTACTTTCAAGGCAGTAATAACTTTCTTCGCTCTTTTCTTGTGCACCATAAAATAAAAAACTGCAATCCGTCAACATGCCTAATTCAAACTCCTTTTTTTAATTTTCACAATTATCTGTCCACATGTTAAACACGCATCTACTTGTGTTCTACCGAAATGAAGGTCAAGATCTTGGTTAAATACTTTCGTGTAGAACTCGTATTTGATTTTACAAAGGGAATTCATTTCTTTGCTAAGCTCCTACATGATATTTCTATTCAAGTCAGCACTTAATTAAAGCTAACCTTTACCAGCATAATGAGACTCTTTCGTTGGACATGACGATATGTGCTCACGAACTTTGACAGTTCCCAGATATGATGTCTAATTATCGCTCTTTGACTTTCCTCTTTCATCTCTAGTGCTTTTACCAAGCAGATGTAGCTTTCTTATTCTTCTCCCACGTTTTTCGCCAACTACAAACGGACTTATAAATGCTTGTCTGCAAATTTGGATACGATTTGCTTCCACCATGTAATGACATTTGAAAGAACTTGGTTTTGGACTTTTCGTTCCCTTGGTCTATGTCGTTTTACTTTTTCTGCCTAGAGGTAAAGATCTTTTTCATCTTTACTATTAAGATCAAGAAAGCGTGCGAGAATTGATAACTGATCATCTTGACTAACGGATTCAAAACACGTAGAAGTGAATGTACAAGGTTGTCCAACAGATTTTGCTGGTATAGCTTACGTCGATAATTGGTATGCTCTAATCCCTTAGTTTAGCAGTTTCATTATATTTCGTTCATAATACTCAGGATGACATACACGTTTCCTCTTCTTTTTCTTATTGGTAAGCTCAAGTTCAGAATCATATTCTCTCATACTAATAGAAAATTAGATACTATGAGGACCCAATATCATACTATACTGCTTGCTCTACAACAATGAGTTTGACATAAACCATAGTGCATTATTTATAGCGTTTTCCCGCCTATTCTGACAGACACGGCATAGCCCTGCTGTATGTGGTTTATTGTTCAGAACTGTTGAAAGCAACAGCGTCCAATGTCCTCGACATAGGACTCTTTGGGCATCTACGAGAACTTCTCCGCTGTATATTTCGCCTTTTTGATAATAAGCGGAGATCCTTTCCACACTGAACGATGAGTCGACCCACGAGAACAGAAATGTACATAGCACAAAATGTGATAAAAGCTGATTTAATGCTCTTCTGGAATACGCGATTCAGTTACCAACATATTTAATCTTTTACAATGTTTCATTGAAACGTCACTTATACCTTGATGTAGGCAATTAAAGGTTAATAAATGAAGATGGAACAGTTTTTGCAGGAAAACCAGCTGTAAAAACAAAAGGCAGATCTACAAACCACAAGCCCAGCTTCATTGCATACAACAATTAACTATTCACATTTCGAATGTACTAGGAATATCCTGTTATGAAACACAAATGAAAATCTTGATATGATTTGAGTACACAGGTATTCCTTTTCTAACTATCCAATAAAGACTTAACAAATAAAACTGATACCAAATAATTAATCTGCAAACGTATGCAGTATTACAATTTATCTCATTATTTCATTTTTTTACTGAATTGCGTAAGTTCAATAACAATTCAGTACAGTATATTTTACGTTCTATGAGTACGAATTGTCTCATAAATTCGTATTCTCACACGCTATTGTTAAAGCTTATATGACAAACTCCTCTAATAAATAATCACAAGAGGAACATTGCTTTGTGTGGTTTATTGTGGCCTGAAAGCTTTGGAGTGCGCACAACTTACCATAAATGTTGGTTTCCCGTTAACGACAAGTTTTATTTTAAATGTGACTCTTGTAATCACCAACGCTCTTAGTGTCAAACGTATTAACGTGACAGTAAGAAAACTCACTACCACCTGTTATGAGAAAGGTTGCTTGAACACAGACGCTTTACTGCATCGTGACAAGGACAAATGGGATAGCCAACATCTGTGGCAACTACAATGAGGACTTAGATTGGCGACAGCTTTCAGTAATTTATTAGTAGAAACTGATATAGTACTTGATTGGTGTTTCGGAGATGGAGCATGGCAATACAATTCAAAGATCATTTGTATCAATCTCCGAGGGGCGTTCAGTACGTAATACAACACTTTTTTCTGGAAACAGGTTGGTTTTATTCCGGCATTGCCGAGCGGTTCTAGGCGCTACAGTCTGGAACCGCGCGACAGCTATGGTCGCAGGTTCGAATCCTGCCTCGGGCATAGACGTGTGTGATGTCCTTAGGTTAGTAGGGTTAAGTAATTCTATGTTCTAGGGGACTGATGACCTCAGGAGTTAAGTCCTATATTTGCTCAGAGCCATGTGAACATTTATTCCGGCATTTATATTGTTCCCCACTCGTCTGGCTACCAACAACTGTTTGTGAGCATAAATTCCTGTGGTCTTTCACCACCTTACTGGGAAGGCCTTTATGCCCGAATGGCAGCATTTTACTAGGCGACGTTGGAGCCAGCATGTTGCTCCACCACAAACCTCCCCAACATTCACGTACTCCTTCCTGTGGAGTGCATTACTCTCTGAGCCAGATGGAAGTTGGAAGATGTGAGATTCAGGCTATGAGGTGGATCAGAAAGAACAATGTATTCGAGTTTTTTGAGGTCTCCTTGTGTACGCAGACTTATGTGAGGCCATGCGTCGTCCAGGAGAAGGAGAAGTTAGTTTGTATTTTTGTTGCGACGAACACGCTGAAGTTAATTCCTCAATGTCTTGAGGGTAGTACAGTACGTGTTAGAATAGCACCATCATGGATAATATCAAACAGAATGAACCCTTAACAGTACCAAAAGACCGTCGCCATGACTTTATCGGCTGAGGACGCTGCTAGGAATTTACTCTTCAGAGGATTGCTGTTTTGTTTCCAGTTAGAAGTGATGAACCCACGTTTCATCGCCTGCGACCATGTTCAACAAAAAATTGTCACGAGGAGCCTTGTAATGCTCAAGAAATTCAAAACCGATAGTTCTTCGTTGCTCTTTAGGGGCTTCTCTTAGGCGATGAGTAACGCAGCGGGCACACACATTTAAAGTACTCCAACTAGTGGGTGTGAGAAACTTCCTTCTATCAAGTCGACAAACAGAGCCTAAATGAGCCGATGGTTTCGATCGAAAGCCCTTTCCATCCCCAGGCATTGGGATTCGCCATCGCCAGCAGCTACTCTCCAGCCACAGGGTCCTGCATTCATCCGAGCTACACCACCGATATCAGTTGGGCTGAATATTGACCCACCCCACTCAAAATTACTTGAGCCGAGGCACTGCCATCTCATACAGCATTATGACGCAGTTTACAAAGAGCAGCTAAAGAAGGTTTCCCATTGTAGAGCCTCGTGGATAAGAAGCGCTGAAACAAGATAATGAAGAAGAAATAATTTTCTGATTAACCAGTCAATGGCTGGATATAATTCAACTTTTCATACATGGAATTATAAGTGTGTTGTGCTAATTTCATAACTTGAAGTAATGGTTTTTACTTTGGTGTGGGTATGTGTGAGATGTAATTAGTGATGAGGTATAGTACTAGATCTAAATGTGTCTTTAGTATTATCGAGATATTTACATATTTCTCATTGCTAATAATACAGTCTTTCAACGTGGAATTATCATTATGGCAATTATGTGTACACACGTGTGTATGTCTATGTAGTTGTTCCTGGTACAGCTGTGTCAGGTTCCTCCGTATAAAACATGTCACCACTCTCCTGCCCCTAGACACACGTAATGCATGAATCTGACATTGTGCCTACGATATAAATTAGGGTACCACACCAGGCATATATACTGTGGATTGGAAGCCCCATGGCTACACTACTAATGCCTGTTATTGCAGGTAACTTTGGATCAATATCTGAGTTAGTTACACACACTGCAAAGTTATTGGCACCCGCATTTGGTGAAGGAATGTATGTGATTGATTTCTTGCGGCTGTGGACGACCATCTGTTTCATAAGGAAAGAAGACAAAGCAGTTAACATTGCTTACACCTCAGAGACCATCAAAGAACTGAGTGTCTAACTGATGATCTAGGAAGGATAGATGGCTTGATGATTTTTCAACATAGGTATAAGATGCACAGCTGTAGACCTTATGTTCTGGTTATTTGACCAAACGGAACCTTCTGTAAAACTTGATCTTCCAGTGTGTTCTGTTACAGTTTCATCATATCTTTTGAAAATTCCTTCATATTGGAATGACGTCAAATATTTGAAGAAAAGCAATATAAACGAAGTCGAGGAGAGATGAACAACATTTGGCCCGCTGTGGTTGTTTCTTCAGGAGATTGTTCTATTTTCTCTCTGCCATAACAAAAACTACGTAGTTTCTGTTCAGCCAGCAGAAAAAGGCCAAGTAAGTGACAGCTAAAAACAAACAAAACTGAAGACAGTTTAATACTGAATGTCTGAGAAAGAATGAAATGTTGGCACGGTTGCAATAAGACTAGGGCTATATTTTGCACATTTCTTTCCATTCTGCTTCACTTCTGAGGAGTCAGAAATCGCAAGCAAATCGCTTCTGGTGAGCTGAAGTGTTTGTTTTATCAAAGCACACGGTCTGCAGCAGGTAATGGACTGAATTCATTTCTAAATTCTAGGGAGGAGCCTTGTGTTTGTTTGCTTGTATAAAAAGAAACGGCCTTGCTTCTTGGCTGAGTAGGTCGCTGTATAAGCCTTCAGTCCTTCAGTCTTTACGTAGTTTCTTCTGGTATAAAAATTTCTAACTTTCTATAGTGCTATATTGTAACCGACTTAGTAGTACATTAGTTTCTTCACTTTGCTCAATACCTTGTTTACATCACATCTGTTTTCCGACTACCAAAACTACCACATTCACCTGAAATACTTCTATAAGTCTTTGTCGCACTTGTCTATCATTTATAATAAGCCACACGCGAGATTTTCATATTTTCTCGTTCAGTAGGCGCAAACTATTAGTCTTGCAGAAAAAAGAACATCATCCTTTTGCAGGAAACTTCCTGGCAGATTAAAACTGTGTGCCGGACCGAGACTCGAACTCGGGACCTGGAGGGTCGCAGGAGAGCTTCTGTTTAGTCTGGAAGGTAGGACACGAGATATTGGCAGAAGTAAAGCTGTGAGGACGGGGCGTGAGTCGGGCTTGGGTAGCTCAGTTGGAACAGCACTTTACCGCGAAAAGCAAAGGTCCCGAGTTCCAGTTTCGATACGGCACACAGTTTTAATGTGCCAGGAAGTTTCATATCAGCGCACACTCCGCTGCAGAGTGAAAATCTCATTCGGGGTCCTTTTGCAGTAATTTAACCCTGTTAAATTCTGCACTGAGATATGTTTTCGATTGAGGACGTCGTTTTTGAGTTAATTAAGACAGGCGTACAAAAGTGATCTTCAAACGAAACTCCACGTCCAAACCCAGTCCACACCAGTCTAATTGTAAACGTAATTAGTTTTAGCGTAGCGTTTAGATCAATGCCATTTAGAAGCCGTCTGTGCTGACGGCGTAGTAGCGCAATCAGTAGAGACCAATACAGGTCAAATGCTGGGAATAGTTTGTGTGGATGAAAAGTTTTGCACCGTGATCTGTAGGAGTTCCACGAACAGCATACTAGAAATACTGGTGAGTGTGTGGTGGAGGTGCGTTTGACGGTCACTTTTGTAAATATTTCTTGAATAACACGAAAACCGTGGCTGCCTGCGAAAAAGTACCCCAGTACAAAATTTAACTACATTAAATTTCCTAAAAAAAGTCCTGTTCATTTTTTCCTGTTGGACTAACAGTTTGCGCGTAGCAAGCAAGAGAGTATGAAAATATAGTGCATGCTTTTTGAAGGTCAGGTATAACATTGCAGGTTGCATAAAACGAAGTCGGTAGGGTCGGCTGAATCACCAAACGTAGAATAGTTTACTCTGAGACTGTAAGCTAATCTATTGTACTGTGTCTGGTGAATCATCTGTGTCGTCATGCAATCCCTTTGGTAAATCGTCAGTTGTAGGACACTGTGTCTGCAAATGATTCACACCATGAATCCATCGTATTTGGCGGCCTGCTTTTGTATCGTAGGTGTACATTTCGGATCGGGGGCCCACAAACTAAACAGTTTACAATCCATTCACCTCATCCTTCATCACGTCCGTAGTTTTATAGTTTAACGGATTTATGCCTTTTATCCCATAAGGATTAACAGCTGAATATCGAGAGAAGTCGGAAGCATCGGGGTGGGTCTGCATCTTTTCATACGGATCAAAGTAATTCACCTAATATATGAATCTGTCCATATCCACATGATATGCAAGTAACTTTGGCTATTCAAAACGAGTTTTAGTAAATTTATAAAAAGAAACCAGCATAGCTATATGGAGTAAGTCGCTGTATGTGCTTTCAGTTCTCTAGTCTTTACCTAGTTTCTGCTGGTATAAGACTATCTCCCTGTTAGGAAAGTAACTTGCTTTAAGTCGGTGATATGGAAGACAACTGCTCTTCGTTGCATGTCTTCCCAGTGAGTAAGACGGTGCTCACACTGTTGTCAGGCACAATAATGGCGCTATTGATTTCCTGTGACTGTGTTCAAGCGAAGGATTTTCGTTTATGAGGTTAAAAGGGATTATTTTCTTCATACAGTATGCTATTCTTGATGAAGTTTAGTGACTTTCGAAAAATATTACTGCCATATGCGCTTAGTCTTCATTTGCACTCCTGTATGCATTACTAAAGATTCGCACAGACAGTGATTAGACTACACTTCACTTACCTCCTCCTAATGGCTACACACAGCTGACAACAGGTATCTTCTCTCGGCGACCCAAGACTCTGTCAAGAGTTGTGCAAACATCAAATACCGTATCTCTCAGGTTTCCTTGGACATGGGCGTAATCTTCCGGTTGGTGAGTCATTAAATGGGCACAGCAACAGCAAAACGGTTCCTACGGTCAATTTATTTTTACTCCCAGATATCTTGTAACATTTACAAAAAATTTACCTCACTAAATCTGTCTCACTGAGTTATGCTACTCTGGTGGCTAAAAATAGCATACTTCTATTTAATTAACCGAGTAAAATATAACCTCGATCATTAATGAGTTTGCGAGAATGCACAGTTCGTCAGGAAAAAAAAAATTACGTATGTCTTTAAAGGGTCAATAGTAATGTGAGTTATAAAGCTAGGCACTCCAGCTAATTCTTGGACGGGAGGGGGTAAAAAATAGAGACACGAACTTATAAAAAGGACTTATACGTTCCGACATTGAGAAAAGACAAGAAATGGAATCAACTCTCAGTTTTACCTGACCAACCTTTTCACTAGTTTCTTCTCTAACTACCTCTGATTAATCATCCAAAAAGAAAATGATACGAACACAAAATATATTTTCAGAAACTGTCGTTGAGCCAGGCGGAGCATTAGTTACAAATAATACTCACACTAGGGAGGCCTGGAGTCCAAATGTTCGCCTGGCCAGGATGAGTTAGGATTTTATTGGCTTTTCTAGGTTCATTAAAGCAATTACCAAAATGATCCCCTTGGACCGGAAATTATTAACCTCCTCCCTTTTCTAGTCACTACCCGAGCTTGTGCTGTATCCCTAGCCCTGGACGCAAAACCCTTATCTTCAATCGAAGAAATGGCTGCTTTTGCTTGCTGATGTTTCACTCTCACTTCGACAGCCGCAAGTACAAGAGTGTAAATTGAACAATACCCTGTTAATGCCTTACATTTTCAGAAAAATTAAGTGGATAAGACCTGGAGATGAATTCAACTACATATTTAGTAGTCTACCGAACATAATTTAGGAATTATACTCTATCCTTCATGTATGCCTCGACCTGCTAAGCCTACACCAACAAAATACAAGGCGTAAATCCCGTTCATGTGCTTTTTCTATGGGAACATACCGCTATTAGTGTTCCTAAATCAAGTTAGTCGGCAAATATCAGTCTACAAATCCTGAGTTCTAGCACACCATACTAAATCTATCATACTTGATCTGTTTATCTCTTATTGCTACTTTGACTCCAAGTAATATGTTTCTTGCATGAAAAATCTAAAGTTCACTGATTGTGGGAGTCACACTCAAAGTGTACGTCCCCTTTGTAAATGGATTGGAAGATAATCAAGAAAAAGTAAAGCAAAAGTGTATCAGCACTTATAGACTCATGCTTAGCAAAGCACTGTCGTGTTCTACATCAATATTCTGGAACGAATTGTGCGTTCGAATCCACATGATCTTTCACTATCAGTACAATCTGTGCTCTTTAACTAGGGACAAACTGTGTAAAAATTTCGTGAGATTCTTATCACAACATTCCTACAATCAGTGTTGATTGTGGACCAAAAGGTTTTATACTTTGTTTATTGTTCCAATTAAAATTGTTTCGATAAACAGCTCTTTTTGAGCTACAACTTTTTCATGACGACAAACATTCTGCACGGTTCCAGCACCCTGTTTTTTGCTCTTCCACAGTTAGCCCGAAGTGTGGTGGCCACACCATCACTGTGACTCCTGACACCACTGCAAGCAAGAATTTCGTTTTCATTCACTGACTCTCTGACGCTGGAATGTCTATATCAATTTAGACGAGTTTTGATTGACACGTGTGTGCCCCACCTGAACAATATGAAACAATAAAGGCGACGAGTACGTATTCCAAAGTGATTGGTGAATATAGGGATTCGATCATCAACTACAGTCATTATGGCACACAAATGTTAACTGTGTCTACCTTTGATATCGTTTGGATATCATTATTATATCTGCCAGTCCGTCGCCGAAGACTCCAGCTCAGGAAAGTACAGTTTGTGACTCACTTTGGATTATCCTCCTGATATAAACACTATTACTAGGTATTCTCTTATATTCCTTATGATCGCGAACTTCTGAGAAACTAATTTACTTTTCTTTAACTTTGAAGTGAATTTTTGACGGCTACAGAAATGTAGTTTCAGTTAATTCATTCATATGCTGCGAAGCAGCCATCTTTGAAGTTACGTATCGTTACATGGAACTGATTTTCCTTAACAAGAATTTACCTTTCAATAACACTTTGCCGTTAGTACAGATAAATATTTATGTTGAAAACAATTGGATAACAAAGCGACCAATGCATACAAAACTTCCATTCTCTCTGTGAGAATGATCAAAAGTACTTCAGCCATCTTATTTCTGCTGTTTTCCAGACTTTTAGGTTGGGAAACACCATGATTTAGAGAAAAAGAAACATTTCGAATACCTCTGAATTTGTCTTGGAATTGAGAGCGTGAAATGGTTTAGATCGAAATTAACACCGTTCTTAAGAATTATTTACATATAATTTTATAATTTGAAAGTTTCTTCTTGTGCTTAAACTCGTGTTTGTAAGCCTCAAGTTGGTATATGAAAAATTTGTTGAACTTATTTTTATATCAAAATGTGCAAACTTTGGTGGAGGGCAACAGAACGATAAAAAATAATTTTTGAACTGAAATATGTGGATCTCATGCTACACGATAGCCAGTACATCAAACAATTCGACAGAGAAAATGCATTCCATTTTTAATGAAATTTACGTATTCCGTCTGACTGCAAAACAAAATTATCAGGTAAAGGTGTTGACCCTAAGTATGTCTAATCTTTATCTTTACTCTAGCAAACAATCACTGTATCAGAATTTCTACTGTAATTAAACACGAAACCCCACCCCGCGTGGTCTAAGGCGCCTTGCCACGGTTCGGTTCGCATGGCTGCCCCCGTCGGAGGTTCGAGTCCTCCCTCGGGCATGGCTGTGTGTGTTGTCCTTAGCGTAAGTTAGATTAAGTAGCGTGTCAACCTAGCGATCGATGACTTCAGCACTTCTGTCCCATAGGATCGTACCCAAAAATTTCCAAAATGCACGTGACGTGCTGGTAAAAATTGCATGAAAATTCAGCAGATAACACTTCACTGAAATCTTCTACTGGTATTAAGCCTCTGAACTGAAATTACCGTATTTTCACAAATACATTCTGAAAATCAGTGCAGCTTACAGTAGACATGAACTTTGATGGTCTTTCCTTATTCGTGTCGGAGGTACAATAAAGTGAACACATATACAATACATACAAAGAAAACTCTGCAGTATTTACCCAAAACTGGGCAACATTGATAGCATTGGGTGCTGCAGACGTTAAGTCCTTCATGCTACAGCTGGTTGGGCATAAGTTACATTTGAAGAGATGTCGGGTTGTGTGCAATTCCCTGCATTCACACAGTTTTGAGTCGGCAGTTGGAGGTTGGAAGTTCCATTTAAGGAGGCTGTCTCTCCATCTTGCGACTTCGGTCCGTAGTCTGTTGAAGGACTTCCAGATGACCCACTTCTCCATGTGTACAGGCCGCAGGGATTCTTGGGGCGTCATCCAGTTTGACGGGTGTTGGCATCTTTCTTTCCACTTGGGGAGTCGTGTAGCGGCAGCTGATCCTTTTAAGGGCTGTGAGGTTGTTAGGAAACTCTTCCTGGACTTCAGTCTTGGCTTGGCAGGTTGATGTCCATGGAGCAATCCCAACGAGACACTGAAGTTTGTCCATGGGGGTTCGCCTTAGGCAGCCTGTAACAATCCTATTGCTGCCATTTAAGGCTACATCAACCTGCTTTCCATGTACTGAATTGTACTGCACTGGGCTAGCATACTCTCCTGCAGAGTAGCATAAGGCAAGAGCTGTTGTTCTTAATGTTTATGGATGTGTACCCCAGTTCGATCCCGCCAGTTTTCGAAGAAGGTAGTTTCTGAAGGATGCTTTCTGCTTCAGCTTGAGACAGTGTTCCTTGTAGGTCAGTGTGCGGTCGAGAGTTACTGCCAAATACCTGGGGTGGGAACAATATTCTAGTGCAACTTCATTCCAGAATATTTCATGTTTTCTGTCAGCTTGTTTATGTTTCAGATGGATGGAACACACTTGCAATTTTTTAGCATTGGGTGCGAGTTAATTCTTTTCATAGTAAGTGCCAAGCTGTTGTTGACCGTGTGTAAGCATTATCTCTACATCTTCAAACCGATTGCCCTGGGCAGCAAGAGGAAGGTCATTAGCATATATGAAGCTTTTGCATCCTTGAGGTGTGGTTGATCGTTAGTGTACACATTAAATAAAATAGGTGACAGTACACTTTCTCGAGGAAGACCGTTCTTTTCAGTTCTCCATCGGCTGTGTTTTCCTTGGAAGTCCACGAAAAAACGTCGATTCTGTAAGAGTGTTGCAACTATCCTAGTCAGCGCGTAGTCGTTAGGTTGTAGATTTTGTGCAGTAAAGCTCTGTGGTTTAAGATGTCAATGGCCGCCGAAAGGTCAACAAAAGCTACACCTGTTACCTTGCTAACATTAAGTGACAAACTCAAGGAAAGATACAAATACAAACTAGGCGGCCAACCAGCTTTAACCAATAGTGAGGAAAAAGAGCTTCGTTAAAGGATTATTTTGTTTAGTAAAATGGGGGTTTCCTTTGAGGAATAATGATAATAGGGATATTGTACAGGCATATCTCAATCGAGCAAGGAGGACTGAAAAAAATTTCGTGACAATCGACCTTGCCTTGAGTGGGTAAAATGTTTTCTGAAGAGAAATAAAGAACTAACTGTTAGAGTAAGTGAAAATGTGAAGGCAGCAAAGGCAGCAGTTACCCAAGAAACAGTGACTGATTATTGTAAAATCCCTAAAGTGACCTTGAGTGGTGTCCTCTCCTCCAAATTTATATACAATAACGATACAAACTTTTGTGACGAACCGGGACAAGTGAAAGTAATAGTGGAGCGAGGCACAAGACATCCTGAAAGGACAGTGGATAGTTCTAAGTCAAGTATCACTGTGACGGTAGCCTCCCACGATACATAGTTTATAAGGCAAAACACCTTTACGATACTTGTGGACTGAAGGGGGCATAACTGGTACAGGTTACAATAGGAATCAAAGTGGTTGGTTTGACCTAACAGTGTTTGGATCAGGATTTGTTGAAATTTTCTTTCCTGATGCCTGACAATTAGAGGGATCTATAATGATTATAGGTGACAATCTCTCAAGTGTTCTTTCATATAACATGACTGAACTGAACAGGAATAGGACATTAAATTTGTGCTTGTAGCACCTAGTTATATTAATTTGTGTCAGCCACTTGATGTGGCCTTTTTAGACCTTTAAAACTTGCTTGGACAAATGTGCTAGAAGGAAGAATGGAGGAGTGTTGAAAACGACCTTTGAAAATATAGCTATCACGTCCTAATCAAATGTAATATCTGGGTCCAAAAAAACAGGAGTTTTTCCTTGTGTTCCGTTAAAGTCATTTCACAGATTCCAGAACCAACCGATAACAATGTACATGGCACCAGTACGTCAGAAGTGTCTTGGGCAGCAACCTTCGTAATGCAACTGAAACAGGTTCGTTCTAACTAAACAAAAGGAAAGCAGCTCCAACCAAAGCGTATACCATTAACTCCAGGAAAAGGAATTGTTATCAGCGACTTCAGTGAAAATGATAGTGACGGAGCTGCAAGCAGGGAGTCCCTATACGGAACATCTAAGTGATCTAGAACAGCACGAGTCAAATAAACATGAAGAAATGGACAGGAGAAGGATAAAGATTAGCATAAATTTAAAGAAAACAATTTCACCATAGAAAAATTTCCTGCAAATAGGTTTTCATTGGTAAAACTGAAAGCATCTGTAATGCTATGGAATGACATTTCTGAGAAAGGAAATTCTTGATAGTAATGTTTATTTTGTCTTTCCAGAAATTGACCATGCAACTGAGGTAGAAAGAGTCGAAATTATTAAAAAAGTGGTTCCAGAACATAGAAGACGAGGTAAATTAATTTTGGAAGGGACAGATGATTATGACATTGAGTAAATAATTTTCACAGTAAGTATGACATACAATAACTAAAACTTAATATTTGTTTGTCAAATTTCGGGATCGTAAGTGTTTTATAGCAAAAATCTCAAGTTAAATGTGCTTATAAAAATTGTTTGCTCTAGAAGTTGTCAAATTTTGTTGCGAATACGGCAATATATTTTTTAAAACTCAAAATAGTGATCGAGTTTACTCCACTGGAAATGTGATACCGTTCCTGCACACAAAATACATTGGCGATAACATTCGCCTCAAATGAGGAAGTGAAACCGATTAACAGTTAACTTAAAATAATAACTGAAATTATAAACTAAAAATAACGTAATACATGAGTATATAATTCGCAAGGTTGTGAAATTAACATACTCAACTTTTATTTTGACATCACATCAGTAAATTGACAAAATTTTAAAAAAAATGCCATTTTTGATAGGATTCACCTAATTTTAGGTTATTGTATTGTATGGAACTGGGGTCCTAGAAACTACAGAGAGGCTTCGTCCCCGCCGTAACCTTCAGTGGTTCACAGTCTCACAACAGGCTACAACAGTCCCCTCACCACACGCTGCCCCACATCGAACCCCTAGGGTTATTGTGCGGTTCGAATCCCATTCCCAGTGGAACGCCCCCCCCCCCCCCCCCTGGGAACGTATCGCAGCAGGTGAGTGTAGCCCCAAATGTTTGCATGGTAGAGTAATAATGGTGTACGCGTACGTGTAGACAGTGTTTGCGCAGCAATCGCCGACATAGTGTAACTGAGGCGGAGTAAGGGGAACCAGCCCGCATTCGCCGAGGCTGATGAAAAATCACCTTAAAAAACATTCACAGACTGGCCCGCACACCGGACCTCAACAGTAATCCAACGTGCGGATTCGTGCTTGGGACTGGCACGCTTTTCCTCTCGGAAAGCAGTGCGTTAGACCGCGCGGCTAACCGGGCGGACCATTCTAGGGTATTGAAATACAATGAGCAGTTTATACATTCCATTCAAAATGAAATGTGGTATGCAATGAGATAAGGTGGACAAGTTACAATGCATAGCGGAAATCGGTGGTGTACGATTACGAGAGTTTCTCTGTGCATAACAAGTGATACTGTCTCTTGAATTACAATTAATTAGACGCCACCACTCGGCTGACAACCCGAGAAGAACTCATTACATTCATTCCAGCTTCCATAGTGGCTAAATCAGCATATATATTTTACTCTAAACACATGGGTAGCAAGAACCTCTGAAAGCTCTTAAATCTTTATGGACCCATTAGCACCTCACTGGCATTGTACACATCAGTTTAGCACACACATAAACATTCATTTGTAATTCGTGGAATATTGTGAGGAACTGGAAACAGTCTCTTTGTCCACAAGCACAAGCTACATCCCCGCCAATACTCACGAGATATGATGCTTCTGTAACGTCTGGAGTCGAGCACTTATTGCCACTCCACTGACGCTCTCACAGTCCATTTGTTCTAGAAGATGCCTGTCGGAAGGAACAAGGGATCTGTTGATTGTATCCAGCCCAAGATAAGCCTGCCTGTCATGCTATGCCCAGCCTATGAGCCATAGCACCATACAAGCCCTCAGCACTGATCCACTCCTGTCTCCAGAATGTTTGGTGACCATGTGTAAACTCCTTTTCAGTAAGACAAAGTGAACACACCTATCTTTTGTGATACCCTGAAAACAACACAGTTCTCAAGTGACAATGCTGCATCAGCAGTCTTCGAGCAGGTCCATATTTATAGTTACGTGTATTTTTAATTCAGTTGACTCTTAATTTTCTTTATGTCAATTTTGTTCCCCTAATTGATGTATATTCTTCTTGTTGTTGATTGTGTTCCTACAATAATGTACATTGGTTCTTTCTAACAATAACACACGATTTTTGCAAGTAATTATGTGCTTCTTGATGGGTATTATTTGCAGTAGTTTTACAAATAAATCTTCAAACAACATATTTTTGGAAAACACATGTTAGGTTTAAACCACTCATTAATGTTCCCCTTTTGTGTTGCTCTTACCATGTCCTGGTAGATGCAGTTCAGACATAAAAAGATGAGTGGGTGAAGAGGACAAAAGATTCTTTTATATAAATATTAAAATTTTTATCTTGTACGCATCAAACTAACTTTGGTTTGCTGAGATTTGTGTAAAATCTATTTTATTTTGTAAGCAATTGTTTCATTTCTTCTTTAGTATATACTAGTCTATTTTAGGCATTTATCGTGAGAGATATTCTAAGAAAAAGCATTAGTTTGCCACTGTTCTAGTACCATTCATCTTCAATGTAAAATAATTATATCAATTATAATTTCTGATACAGAATAAACATCAACATAGTATGTATTGAGTGTGAGTGGTCCTTCAGTCAAGTTGTGCTTTGTCACTTTTCTTGGAAGACAAATCAGGGAAGTAAAAGTTAATAAGGGCACAAGTCAGAGTAGCTAAAAATTTTGCACATAGTAAAGTAATTGTCGATCAGCTAACTGGCGTCAGCATTATGCCCAGCTGCAAAGGATGGATGTTCAAGATCTGAAGTGAGTGACAGCTTATGACGGTTATCCATTTGTGTTTGTGATGTAATGCTACTGATCACATTTGGATATGTCTTTTCTGAATCCCGTTTAAATAACGTTGACAACTCAGAATTTTGTGTTTAATTTGGTTTTTGTGAACACTTCACCCCAAGTTTTATTTGATAGTTCTACTGAAGTCCTGCAGTTTGTGTTTCTTTCTATTATTCTGAAACTTAGTTTCATCACTATTCGTATTTGGCACAAAGTGTCTAGGAGCCTAAATCTTTTGCAGCTGCGTTACACAGTCTAATGACCATTCCTCTGGCAACATGGTCGACTGCGAATTTTGAAGACGTAGCTCACATTGTTGAAGTGTTCACCAACAGGGACATAGTCTGACTGACAAGAGCATTTATGACTATGAACCACGTTTGTGTTTGTGTTTACGTCTCCACATAAAACTATTTTTGTGGTTATGTTTGAGAGTGTTTAGAATTTCCCATAATTTATTATAAGCGTGTCCACATTAGTGCTAGTTCAGTAGCTGAAACTTTAAACTGGTATCCTTCACTATCTGTTCTTTTTTCTTAAATGAATGCACGATTATTCACACTCTGACTGCACGACCCAGAGCTTCACTGCTCGCCTAGGCCCTTCAACACCGATATTGGACTGTTGATTACAGGAAACATGTAGTCTTGTCGGGTGAGTCTCCTTTCAAATTGTATCGAGAGGATGGACGTGTACAGGTATGGAGACAACCTTATGAATCAGTGGATCTAGCATGTCCGCAGGGCTCTGTTCAAGCTGGAGGAGGCTCTGTAAGGGTACGTGGCGTGTGCAGTTGGAGTGATATGGGACTCCTGAAACGTGTAGATACATTACATAAGCATCCAGTCTGATAACTTGCATTCAAGTCCATTGTGCCTTCCTACGACCTTGGGCAGTTCCAGCAGGACAATGTGATACGTCACACGTTCAGAATTGCTACAGAATGGCTCCATGGACACTCTTCTGAGTAAGTACTTCTGCTGTACACCAAAATATCCAGACATAAACATTACTGAGCATTTCTGGAATGCCCTGCAACGTGGTGTTTGGAAGAGATCTCCACCCGCTCGTACTCTTACGGATTTATGGACAGCCCTGCAGGATTCATGATGTCAGTTCCGTCTAGCTCTGCTTCAGATATTAGTCGAGTCCATGCCACGTCTCGTAGCGGCACTTCTGCGTGCTAGCGGGGACCCTATACGTTATTAGACAGGGTTACCAGTTCCTTTGGCTCTTCAGTGTGTGTACGTATGTATATCTGTTGGTAATGTCTTGTTCCTGTTGTCTGTAGGCTTCAATGTGCTCTGTGTGCCGGACCAAAATTTCGGCCTGTTTGTTCTAGGTAGAACATGGACCATTACCGGCAAGTTACTTCAATAAATATTCCAGAGTCTGAGTATGGGTTATGATTGCTCTACATATTATGTATTAGTTTTTTTGTAGTTGACTTGATGTAGGAAACCCAACTTTCACTTTGCGATCTGCTGTGATGTATTGCCAATGTATGGGACGCTGGATATACATTTGTCTTTGTTTTTTTCTTCTGTGATGCACTTTGTGTTTGTGTCTTTCTTCACTTTGTTTAGGAGTGTGTCAACCATGGAAGCAGTGTAAACAATAGCAACTACTGTCTGTTTTACTATACTGTATTTATTTCTTGTTCAACGTTTATTGATTCATATGTATTTTAGATGACTTATGTAGCACTAATTTGTGTGCTGTCTGGTTATGGATGTGTAGGTGACATGAGGTTGCAAGGATTGTGGCGTCTTTCATTGTATTTTTCCTACCATATTGATTGTGAATGAATTTTTGTTTCTTGTAATATTTAGGTCCAGATAATTGGCACTTTGATTTTGTTCATGCTCGAATGTAAATGTAATTTTGTCATGCGGATTACTCAAGTAATTCATAATGTTTCATGTTTTCAGCATCCCCTTTCCCTAACAGTGGTGTGTCACCTACGTATCTGTTATTAGTTTTAATTTCCTTTAAATAGTGTTCTTGACAGCTAAATAACTTTTGATCCAAGTGGTTTATAAATCTGTCAGCTATTGTACCTGATATACATGATCCCATTGCTTGGTCATCTGGTTGCTTATAAATGCTGAATTAAAGGTAAGGTAGCTGTACGAACTGGGCATCTTGGGAGAGTTCTTTTGCCTTTTAGTTCTTCAGATAGCATCATGCTATTTCTGTAGAACATGTTATATATGTACAGTTTTTCTCAGTACGTTATTTACTTTCTATGAGAGTTTCTATGCTAGGCTACTTATAGAATTTACCACAGGTCACGTCAGGTTACCTTCTTTGTGTGCCTTCGGCTGTGCTCTTAGGTGTAGTGCCTTTGAATTCATGCATGTAAGATATTTCTTTTCACTTTTTTCTTAATAGTATATTCGTGTTGATCCTTAGTATTGCTTTTAAATTGTTTTGTTGGGTGTTTTGAAATGTGTTGAATGTTATTAGCATCAAAGAATGCTAGTATTTGGTCTATGTACTTCTTTACTTTCATTACAACTGATGCATTATTTTCCGCTGATTGCTTTTTAGATTTTTATTTATGTATTCTAGGGTTTCTGTATCATTTATTGTATATTTAGATTTCATTTTATCATTATTCATGTCTTTCTCCATGGGCTTCCTTTCTTTGTGACCTATTGCTGCTTTTGTATTTGAGTTTAATTTTGCAACATGTGCTGCATTTTTAGTTAGAACAATTATGTGATTACTAAATCACGTTGTTGTGTTTAGGCTTTATGTTGTATTTTAGAACTTTTCGGAGCAGATTATTTTCGCGGTGGCCGAATTTTACATCTTTTTTTTTCAACACTCTGCTACAAAATGAGTGTGTGTTTTTTTCAGTTATTACTACGTTGGATTTGTTACTTTATTTGGATATCGAGGTCTACAGTTCTTTGTCATGTGTATTGCAAGTAGTCAAAAACTCCTTGTCGACTATGTCTTGAATACGCTTGAATATGTTGTCATATACTGTGTTTTTAAAAAGTTTGATGCTTCTAACTGCGTGGTGAGTGAATGTCTGTTACGTCCTTCTTCTTATGTAACTGCCTTATTTCGGTTTTCAGTGATAGTTTTCCTGCTTTGTGGTTTATGACTTTTCCCATGCTGCTGCTTGACTTTACTTTCAGTTTTACATAATTCGGAATTGTATCTACTTATCTATGTGTTGGGAGAGCTTTTTGAGTCTCATTTGTGCTGCTATGTTTATTACATTCATTTTAGGGTTTTGTACTTATCTATAGTTTTCATTGCCTGTCTTGGCTCTAATAATCTGTTTTTGTCCATTATAATCGTTTTTAAAGCGTGCACTTGTGGAAAAAATGGGTTTGTTTATAAATAACTTTTGTGCTACCAGTCACGATTTTCTTTTTTACGTATTTTACACGACACGTATTGGGAAATGACTAAAAGTGAACCATTGAATTTCTTCAGATACTTCGAAAATATACTGAAATAATACCAGTAACACTCAACGAGAAGTACAATTGTAAAGTAGATGTAAGCAAATTGTAATCCATACAATAACTTCTGTACAAAAGCATATTTCTCGAGAATTTGTAAGATTATCACTGCCATCTACATCTAACACCATGTGCAGTAACGCCAGGAAAAGAAAGCAGAGCCTCATACATTGACACTTGAAAATTGAAATCATTTCCCTAAACCCATCTGGTAAAACATGAAAAAAAGAAAATCGTGGCTGGTAGGAGAAAAAATTATTTGTAAACAAAAAATTGTTTTTACAGTCGTAGGCTGTTAAAGGATCCATTAATAATGGACAAAATCACACAGCCAAATATGCTATAAAAATAAGGGATAGACAATTGTTCACTTCCTTTCTTACAACAAAAAATTATAACGATGTATGAACTGTGACTATCATGACAAGAGATATCCAGTGGAAACTATTAAGACGCCTACGACCCACAATTCAATATGCATGGTACTTTTCAATGAAATCTCTTCGCACTAGTGCTTAACGACAGTCTAGTTATGCACAGTACTTACGGGCAATCCTTACACCTCACAGGGATCACGAAATCTGGGAGTCGATCGCCTTTGTGTGTGTGTCTGTGTGTGTGTGTGTGTGTGTGTGTGTGTGTGTGTGTGTGTGTGTACATTCATATACAGGAGTAGTAGGAATAAGAGAGTGTCAACTCACTTTCCATTGTTGACAAATTTATTCAAGATGGCGGCGATGACGTCATCCAAGATGGCGGCATGTAGACTTGGCAACAGCACAGGACATCATGCAAGAGGACAGCTTTTGGCGGGAAAATAGCCCCATTGTGCTATGTCCACGAACCTAACCTCCAGAAAAAATGGCAGGACTTTAGAAAGTTGGCAGGAAAAATAGACCAATTGGGCTACGTCCACTAACCTAATGCTCCAGAAGAAATTTGCGCCAAATTCAAATTGCAACAAGATAATGCACGCAAAACCTTACTTGCCTAGATAAGTATTCATTATTATTCATTATAATTTATTAGCATTAATTAACATTCATTATCATTTAATATTATTATTTATTATTATTGACCTGCCTTCACTAGAAAATTACCTCCAAATTCAAATTCCAGCACGATAATGGCTGCAAAACCGTACTTTTCTTTATTGTTATTATTCATTGTCATTCATCATTTATTATTATTATTATTGGCCTACCTCCTCTAGAAAATTGCCCCAAATTCAAATTCCAACACGATAATGTCTCGAAAACTGTACTTCTATTTTTCTATTATTTATTATCATTCCTTATTATTTATTCAAGATGTCCGATTTTCTCAGCCAGGTTAAAGGCGCTGCAGTCTGAAACCGCAAGACCGCTACGGTCGCAGGTTCGAATCCTGCCTCGGGCATGGATGTTTGTGATGTACTTAGGTTAGTTAGGTTTAAGTAGTTCTAAGTTCTAGGGGACTAATGACCTCAGCAGTTGAGTCCCATAGTGCTCAGAGCCATTTCTTTCTCAGCCAGGTAGTCATTTGCTTTACGTCCATAACCAAAATCTATCACAAGTTCAAATCACAACACCATAATCGATAACACGGACGACCTTTCGCAGTCAATTATCTTTTTTCACTGGTAACCTATCAGAATCACATCAAGTAATAAAGTGCACTTTGCAGGGTAAAGGGACTGAAGTCTTTATTTCGAGCAGTAAAGTCATCACTTGTTCTCCAATACAATCAGTACACATCTTCGAGATCCCAGTGCAGTCGCCACGACATCCACGCTACAACTGAATTGGTTGAAATCGTCGCCGCAACCGGCCCCGTCTCCCAGGCGCCACGGTCGCTGAGCGAGCCGGCGCATAGCCCAGCGCGCCGCGGGAAATGGAGCTCTGGCCCCGCTGCCCAGCGCTCATACTGCGGCCTACGGCGGTGCGCTGGGGGCGGCCCGCGCTAGCCACTGGACCGGCGATCGCTCCCACGTCGTAAACATGTTTTAGCTGGACACGCTGGCACTTGCAGAGTTTGAAATCACAGTGGTCCCTTGTACGTTCACCAAGCGTATTGGTCGGCTCCGCAAGTTTCCCGTAAAAAATCTTTGCCTCCAAGCTGAATCACACAACCGTTGGACATTCCACAAAGAACGCAATGACAACACATTTTGCGCGAAAGTTGTTTTCAAATCTGCCAGTAAACAAAGCTCACCTGTGTCTTCACTACCAATGTAAGAAAATTGTTGAAAACAAGGCGTACCACCACTGCGAATTCCTAGGGGGCGGTTGGTAAAACAACTCAGCCTGCACTAGGCTGATGGAAGGAGGAAGGAGTGTACTTTATTTATTTTGGAGCAATTTATTTAGGGATAGAGTATATGTATCACAGAACAGATGCTCGCACATGCACCAACAGCATACAGACCTGCAAACAGTCGTACATAACTCATGTATAAGGCTCTACACACACGCTTGCTAACTGTAAACCATCAAAAAACTCAATGCACAGCCTACAGACATGTGAAGCACACCTAAATTATTCGAAACATTCACACCCATAGAACCCAATAACTCTTAATTTCCTTAAATAGTCGTAAACCGTCAATAAACTCACTGCACATCCTATAGACATGTGAAGCACACCAAAATAATTCAAAACATTCAAGCCCATAGAACCGAACAACTCTTAATTTCCTTAAATAATAGTCTCCCTAATCGTCAAATTTTCAAAATCATACACCTGTCTTTATATAAACAACTACAGATAGACAGCACCACCACCCTCTCTACTCGTCACTCACTCTACGGTCCAGCTGATTTTGTACACAGGACACTCCCCCTTCCCCCCCCCCCCCCCCCGTGACATCATATGTCAATAGTTTCACATATGTTTTTGAAACTTTTGCATCTCATTAGCTTCGATATGTAAGGCTGACCTAAGGCAGGTTATGAACTCCAGTAGTACAATACACTTGGCAACACAACCACACCTATCAAGATAGTCATTCCAATCCAGACCAGTAACTCCTCTACAGAAAAATTTGTCCAGTTATTTGTTGACTCACTGACAGTCTGACCAGATTGCTGTTTTTGCGCAAAAACCACTCAGACTGCGCTGTGCTGCTCGGGGAAGTGAGGAAGGGCTGCACTCTATTTATTTCGAGCCCTTTTATTTAGTCGTGGAGTATATTTGTCACAAAACACCCGCACTGATCCGACTGTGGTCATCTGAACAGGCCACAAACACGTAACAACTCCTAATTTCACCACACAATAGCAAACTGCTCTTAAATAATGCAGTACACAATACCCGCAGACGAGCTCTGTACTCTTTAACACTCCAAATAAACACAGCACAGTGCACAGCCACGCTAACAAACTAGCGCAACAGACGCAACCAAACACCCATAGGTGCCAAACCAACCAGAAGCCTTTGCTTGGCCTCCCCCCAAACATGATCTCAACATAGTCGTATTTGCACCTAATACCGGAGAAAGTGACATCACCTATGCGCCTTAGATTATGCCCCAAGGCAGGGCGCGTGCACGTGCAGTCTGCGGGAGAGGGGACTCCAGAGCCTCCAGCTAAGTTCAGTTTCAGCGCGCTCGTGGCCGCGGCCCAGAAAGGGCACTCTCCTCTGACACATGTGAAAGCTGCATTGTTCTTCTCATGTATACGGCCGGCGTCTCGGGTCTGGACCTGCCTTCGCGTCTGTTGTCAGAATAGCCCATAGCTTCTTCACACACACAATTAGCGCCGCCGAGAAAAAACTTATTACTCACCTGCAACTGGTGATGGAAAACCAGTCACTCTGATCTGCGCTGCAGGGGCGTGTAATGATTGATAACAATCTATTTATTTTTTCAAACAACTTATTTAACCATACAGTATATCTATTACACTATCACAAAACACCAACCCAGATGAGCCCTGGGCCGTGTTGCACAGCCCACACACACGCACCCAAACATCATTTCAGTACACACAATAGCACACTGCTTCTAAATATTTTTTCACACTAATGTGCAGATACGCTCAGTACTAGTAAACTATCCAAATAACGCATAGCAGAGCATGCAGATCCGCTCGCAGAATAGCTCAGCAGGCTTGTGCAGGTGCCACCCTCCGTACCCTGTCCACAGGATCGTGAAGTCACGCATCCGTCTGATTTCAGACCTCGCACAGCCCCTGCTCCGCTGCCGCAAAAGTGTGAGTTGGCGCGGTCGACGCGCTCGTCAGCTGTCAAAGCACACACATACGTCCGTCCAGGACCTCGATCCGTCACAACCCTGAGCCGCGACCATCGAACGCGGGTGAAAGTCAACTTTATATCAACGTAGCATAATTCCAAAGTGCGGCATCCATACGCTAGACACATCGTAGCAGCACATGTCTTTACCTCCTATGACACAATAGCACCCTGCGCATTGCTCCTGACACGACATTATATGGTCCTTTAACGAAACATAACTACACATCCCTGCTCTCGCCTCGTCGCGTCACCAGCCATCTAAAACCTTCTCAATATAATTCTTACTTTGCAACATTTTTTTTTAAAAATAAGATCTAATTTACTCGTCCCACCGCACCTAACCTCACACCCGTCCCACCATCAACATACACAAACGTCCTCAACCCAATCTTGACGCTCATATGTCACCCCACAAACCATGTCAATCAATCAATTTACCACTGTCATCCCCTCTTTTTGAATTACAAACATAGCCTCTATCTAAACACTAATCAACTCATCTTTCTCGCACTTTCAACTGTAAAATTAATTTTACACACACCCCAAAATACCAAACGCAATTAAAGAGTCTAACTTTTATACAGAGCATCAAGCACATACGACACTCACACCAACATTCAAAGCCTGGTCCATATTTACCACCTCCACCTTGAATTAAATATTATTACCATTGCCGCAACATTCTGGGTAGATTGGTCAATGGCGAGGTGAGGATGGTCTTTTAACATAAGAGGGCGAGATTGCTCTGTGACCGCCATACGCAGAGAGATTGATCGAGTACTATGCACGAGGTGTTAGAAATATGTATAGCATTGTCTGAAATACTTTGATCGTTTTTATGTTTTCGAGAATTAATTGTGAATGGACGTACTGAGCAGTCATCTATGAATTTTCGCAATGATACTTGCAAAGTAGAGGAGGTATGGTTTAGCTATGATACTGAAATTAGGAAAACATGCTGTAAAATGATTGGCCAGTGTTGGATGTACTGTAAAATTTTCCCCGATATCAGCTCTGATGGATAATATTACACTAGATCGGTGGTGTCTTATCCTTATCATCCAGAACAGGCACTAGAAACGGAACGCAGAGTTATCAACTATTCGGTCACTGCGACATATGAGTTTAATCGTAGAATTTGTCAATCACCTAGTTTGGAAAGTCGCCACTAGGCTTTTCTAGTTTCCTTGTGTTGTGGCTGGTCTTTATTTAAAATCATTCAATGATATGCTATCGACTGTAGGAATATGATTTACAAGGTGCAAGGTATAGTTTCCTGTGAGAGGCCGTGCATCAATCCGTGTTAATGTCTGTTTAGAATCAGACACGGATTTCAAAGTAGTGGCAGTGTAAGTAGGCTGTTTATGTTTTCTTATTGGCAACGTTACGTAGCGCTCAATATGAAAATCACTGGCTGTGCTGTGTGCAGTCTGTGGCTGCTTTGCATTGTTGTAATACTCGCCATTGTAGTGTTAGGCAGCTGACTGTGAACAGCGCGTAGCGTTGCGCAGTTGGAGGTGAGCCGCCAGCAGTGGTGGATGTGGGGAGAGAGATGGTGGAGTTTTGTAATTTGTCATGTACTGCTATATTTATATATGATGATATCAAGGTAAATACATTGTTTGTACTCTATTAATATCTTTCATTTGCTAACTATCCCTATCAGTAGTTAGTGCCTTCAGTAGTTTGAATCTTTTATTTAGCTGGCAGTAGTGGCGCTCGCTGTATTGCAGTAGCTTGAGTAGCGAAGATTTTTGTGAGGTAAGTGATTTGTGAAAGGTATAGGTTAATGTTAGTCAGGGCCATTCTTTTGCAGGGATCTTTGATAGTCAGATTGCGTTGCGCTAAAAATATTGTGTGTCAGTATAAGCACAGTCGTGTATAATTGTTCTAAGGGGAAGTCTCGTGTATAAATTGTTAAAAGGGGACGTTTCATATGTCGACCCTTAGCCTAGGATACCTCACTGGAATCTTCTGATTTTTTCTTGTAGTTTGTGTATTTAGTGTAGCTTTTGTTTATTGCTAGCGCGTAATTGTAGAGAGAATCTCCTTTGTAGTTGCAGTCTTTCATTGTTGTACTGTAAAACAGTTGTGGCATGCATGTAGATTTGCACCAAGTATTTCGCAGCTGCAATTAACTAGATATTATTTTCAGTGCTATATTAATGTGTTCTCTTATTTTTGCTATTCAAATTGTGATTTTCTGTGTTATCATGTGAAATATTGTGACAATAATGGCGTGTGAAAAACGTAACACTAGGCTCCAAACTAAATTGAGAAATAATAGTGACGACGAGCGTAGCTTATCAGCGCCGCCGAGTAATGAATTTACTAATGTTCAAAGTAGTAATCTGGAAACTGTGCACAGGGAAATGGAGCGGGCGTCAAATAATGGTGTAGACAGTGAAACAGGTAGTGAACAGGGAAGCATTATCGATCGATCGGTCGGCAACAGCTCGCCTCAGGAATCCAAAATGACAAGACACAATTTTGCAAATACTGTAGATTCAGGTTTTGCGTCCTCACCGTTTTCTCAAATAAGTCAAGACACATTTTCGGCTTGTCAAATTCTGAATGTTGCCGGTGCAAATGCACTGCCGAAAAGAGTAGAGGAACAGATTCCAGACACTAATGCATTGTTATTACAACTAATGCAACAAATGGAACAAAATCAGAGACAAACACAGCAACATTTAGACACAGTGGAACAAAATCTTAAAAAGTTAGACACAATGGAACAAAATCAGAGACAAACACAGCAAAAGCTGCAACAGTTAGACACAATGGAAAAAAATCTTCGGAAGTTAGACACCACACTTGAACAAACACGTGAAGATTTAACTACTGAGTTACATAACATTGAATCGAAATGTCAAAAAGTGTGTAATGACGTAAAAACACAAATTTGTGAGCATTTTCCGCCTATTTTTTCGCGGCATGAAAATGCATTACAGAATCACGAAGCAGCCATAAAAGAACTGCAAACTATTGTTCATGAAAATCATGAGACCTTGCAAACTAAAATGGACTCAGTTGCATCTACCGATTCGGTTACGCAACTTGCAAAAACTCAGGAAAACTTAAGGGACACAGTAGATACTCTGAAAATTGGTTCAGAAAGACACATGGAGGAAATTAGTTCATTATCAGAGAAAGTAGCCGAACTTTCGGATCAGGTCACTAACTTATCTACGAAGGTAGATGATAATCTGAATGACACAAAACCGGTAGTCTTTAATGACACAGAAGAGTGCGAACAAATTAGGAAACTGAAACAAAATCTGAATCAAATTAATACGCAACACCAAAGAGAAATCCGGGAAGTACAAGAACAGCTGACACAGGTAATACAAGAATTACGTATTTCAGAGGACACTCGCGCTCCAACACGGGAAGAGGAACTTAGAAATACGCAAAAGCCACAAAATAGTAACACAGGGCATTTCGGTAATTATGAAAGAAATTGGCAAGGTACACCGAATTTTGAGATGGAACCGCCGACACGACGTAACAATGACCGATATGCTACTCGCCGACACGATGATTTTGACTATAAGCTGTTCATTACTACACGTAAATTCAAAACGTTTAAGAATTCTGCCAACGACATTCATCCACAAGCGTGGCTCCATCAATTCTCTCATTGTTTCCCTCCCAACTGGTCATTGGAGCACAGGTTAGAATTTATGTGTGGCTACTTAGAGAATGAACCAGCTGTAAGAATGCGATCGGTCATTCACGATTGCCACAGTGAAGGAGAATTTTACCATGCCTTCCTCTCAGCATATTGGTCTCAAGCCACACAAGACCGCGTAAAACATAACATCATAATGATGAAACATTTCGAACAATCTGAATTTTCCAGTCTTGTCAAATATTTTGAAGACATGTTGCACAAGAATCAGTACCTATCAAACCCATACAGCCCCTCAGAACTCATCCGCATTTGCTTAATCAAACTGCCCGAACATTTGAGACATATTATTTTAGCAGGACGTTGCAAAGACGACATTGAAGCTTTTCAGGGACTGTTACAAGAATTAGAAATTGACACAGACAGTCGCGGGATGCGAAAACAGGAAAACAATCACTACAGGTCACATCCGTCACAATTCCGTGACGACAGAAACGATAACTGGACGCGACACGGCTATTCTCACCACACAAATCGTGACCAAAATAGACACCACCCGTATGACAACCGTTGGCAGAGTAGTAATAATTACAGGGAAAGATCACCTCTCCGCAATAATGACTATCACAGAGACAATCAGAGAAACAGACAATATGGGAACCAAAACAATTATTATCAAGGGAGACAGAATAACTTTAGACGCAACGGTCCAGCACGCAGTTACGACTCAGGGAGAAATTCTCCACCACGTGACAGACAAGAAAGAAACTATGTAAACTACCGACAAAACGACAGACGTGAATTTCATCAGAACTGGCGGGTTTCTAACAGAGCTGGGCCATCTGGGCAACGTGAATTTGTAGAAGTTAGGTCTCCTAATCCCAATAACAACGCGCGCCAACAAAGAGACAGACAATGACTCGCGCCGCAGGCACCCACGTGCGCCGGCTGGCTCAGAGAAAAATAACATTGACGGTAACCTTGTGAAAAATTTCAGTATTCTTTACTGACGTATACTGCATGATAATTGCGTTCAAGCTGAAATTCTGAGTACTTTGAAGAGTAAAGGACTGCACCACGTTTCTCATGTAAACCGTTTATTGAAAGATAATCTGCTTTTTAACTTTTTCATTGCCATAAAACTTTTCACTTTACATTACTAGTATGCTTGTCAGATTTAGAATCTGTTAACATGTAACAATGTTTGAAGTGAAATATCCAGTCAAGAACCAAGAGAACTTATTTAAACAGAAACTACGAATGCATTGTTATAGTGAACAGACGACACAGTGTTGTATTTGTACATTCTTGCTTGTTAGTTGCACGATTACGTAACGACTATCAGGCTTACATACTTAGAACATTTACCAGTACTGCTAATGAGATTTTAATGCAACATTTTGGTTTACTTGAAAATATATTCTGGATTTAAAGTACTTTCAGTGAGATACCAGATGGCACAGTGGTTAGTTTATGTGACAGCTACACGATTTTATCACGACGCTACTAATGAGTGAAAATTTACAATGTTGCTTCTGCAGTGTTTCTGTTTTATATCTGCACAGTTTTCTGTTTTATTCTGGAAAGTAAAACAGGTTTTAGTAGTAACTTTTGTAGTATAGCTACAATGAGACTGCCTTTTCCGTAGCACAACAATACGTTACAGTACAGTACTTTCTTCATCACGGCAATAAGCGTAATAACTAAGACATTTATACGCATAGCATTTCACTTTTGTGTATTATGAGGTAAGTACATTGACTTCTGCATAACTTAGCTTTCGGAGGACGATAACTACGACACTTCCACACAGATTATGTTGCAACAAGACGCACATTTAGCGCTACAGTACACGTATTTGAGTGATTAATCTTATACTTAAAACACTTATTTTTAAAGATTTTTTTTAATTACAAAGAAAATTTTCCGTGATACATTTCATTTCATTGCTGTAATCTGTAACACCTGAGGGTATAATTACATTAATCCTCAGGGAGGTACATGCTTACTTTGTGTACCATGTGTGTGGCAACCACAAGGAACCCTAGCTAATATGGTATTTGCTTATACAACTTTACACATCGGTACCATTTTTCTCTAATACACAAATTACACAGCTATCTGATCATTGAACTGAGAGAGACAAACTTTTTTACTACGGCAGTGACAGATGTTTACGTGATTACACCGTTGGATAACTTCACACTTAAGAAATTGTATTTTGTCTGTACTTTGTGAACTGTTCATACTTTTTCACAATCATTGTGATACTATGAGAGCTTTGAATGATGTATTTGGTAAGGGAGAATGATTTTAAGGTACGTTTGAGGTAGATGACGCTATTTAAGTGAGCAGAGAATTTTTTTTAGATTTTGAAATTAATGCAGAAAGGTACGACTTTTTTGGGATTTGACTGAGGTGTTATGATGTTATTTTTACGACGACGATGTGTATTATGCTGCTGAGGCATGTTTATGATTAATAGGCTGATGCTATATGAGTTATTTGATTATGATACTTATCTGTTATGATGCAATATTGAAGAAGTGTCAACGAATAAGGTAAGGAGTAATGAATAGTGGTTAGGGACGCTGACTTGTGAAAAAGGATGTTGGAAACCAAGAATCGTACTTTAAGAGTTATGAAATGTGCGTGTAAATGCGTGAATGTATCACAATGCCGGCGAAAATTTTTTGGACACTGTTATATTCATAGGATTTTGTTTCTACACACTTGTGACGTAAATTTTCGACCTGTGAAATTTTCATATGAGACTGTCACTGTAGCGGAAACTGGTGTCGTAAATATATCCGTAAGAAAGTGACCACCTGCACGTGCGTCGTCGGCACACAGCTGTGTCAGACACCTGGAGAACTAGCCATTAGGGTGTGCCTTTCCGGAAGCCTATACCCCCGCTAATGACATTCCTTTGTAGAGGGCATCGCTAATGCGACACACTCGTTACTTGAAAACATATGATTTTTGTAATGCGTTGTGGGCACACAGCTGTGTCAAACACCTGGAGAACAAGCCATTAGGGTGTGCCTTTCATCGCTAATGCGACACCCTTGTTACTTAAAAACATATGATTACTCGCACTTTGTGCTAATTATTGAAATGCTTATGAATTGATGGAAAATATTCGTACATCTGCATACCTGATTATGACAAGTGTCTTTCTCCGAGAGTTGAGTGCTACTGACTTACGAAATGCCACATGACTATTGAATGATATTTTTATGCTTTGCTTTTCATAGTTGCTTATTTCATTTGATGTCTGGTTTCCAGCTGTGTTGCAGCATTGATTTTATAAAATGAAATGCGTTTGCTAATGTGAACACTTTCTGTCAACAGATCTATTAAATAATTATTTTATGATCCACATTCTTTAAAAAAGGAGCACTTGGAAAGGAAAGAACAATAAGAAGGAACTAGTAACAGTAACACATAATTTTCTTTTCAAGTACATGGTAATATTTTTTTTACAATAAGTTGTTATGGTGCATCACTTTAATTACATAAACATTAAGATGTGAATATACATTTCCCTTGTCTGCATTATCGTCCTTAGTATAATATTTTTTCTGCTTGCGCTATGTCATGTTTAGGTATAAGTTGCTGCTGTTTGCCAGGCATAGTGTTATTGAATTTGACTTTTGCTAATTTATGCTGCTAGCTTTGCCAATTTACATTTTTTGCATTGCTGTTTGTGTTGATTTGTTATGTGATGCTGCATTGCCTCGTCCCTTAGTTTAGCATCTGAGCTCAGTAGATTTAAGTTAGCTTAAGAGGGGTAGACTATATAAGAAACTGACTATGGAGAGTAGGTAAAGAATGCGTTGCGAAGTTATATGAAACAGACTTGGGCCAAAATGAGTATTGTGCACTGAGAAATAATTATATTGAAAAAAATATGAATAGAATACAGAAAGCAGGTATAGATAGGACTTTTTGGGAATAATGTTGAATGAAGGGAGATCTCCAAGAAGTAAAGAAAGTTTTGTTTGCAAAATACTGCAGTACAACAAACCCTGTCCTTTCCTTTTGTATTATCCCACTATATGTTTGTGTACCCTTGTGTATTTGTTTTCTTCCTGTCTCTGTGTAGTTTCATAGAATTTTTTTTTCTTTTCATATTAAGTTACATTCACTATGATGAGGAATACTGTTATCCTCGAATATAATTGGCATTAATAATATGTTATTTACTTTGTAAAGATGTTAGACATTATTAATTCTGTTCTGTTCAATGCTCATGTGTGAAGTTGATGTTTCAAAAGTTATTGTGATCCTTTATGTATGTACTCATGTCTTAATTCCACTGATGTATATGTTTATTTCTATTCTTTTGTAAAGCCTGTGTTACTACAAATGTTATCTGTATTGTTATGTTCTTTAATGATGTATTTTGTACCATTGTAATTGTATTTTCATATTGTAAATTTATAATTGTACAGACACCAGTTCTTCAAATTAAGTTACATTTCACTGCACACGTTTCTGTTGGTCATAGTATGTGGACAATATGTGAGAAGTAGGGACTGTTAGTGTTTGCACGTGTGTTAATAATTCAGCAAGGGACTGGATAACAGCATTGCTGGTTCTAAGGACAATTCCAAACACTTTGTGAGTGCACAAGTGGTGGTTTATGGACTTGCTATATTCTCTGCAAGACTCTCCGATGGTGATTGTGCACCTGCACAGTCGCAACAGATGGCTGCTGGCCATTTCTACAAGGACTACAGTGGGTCTGCATCTTTGATGACCCACTAATACCATTATTTCTACAAGGACTACAGTGGGTCTGCACCTCTGGTGACCCACCAATACCATTATCTCTACAAGGACTACAGTGGGTCTGCATCTTTGATGGCTCACCAGTACCATTATTTCTGCAAGGACTGCAGTGGGTCTGCGACTCTGATGGCCCACTAATACCGTAATCTCTACCAGGACTGCAGTGGGTCTACTCTGTGATGACCTACCTACCAATATTCTTCAAAACGTCGAATGACTCTGCTGTGGGTTTGCTATGTTGTGGCCCATTACCTGTCTGCATGTCAAGAGTCAGCACTGTCTTTCCGTTGGAAGGACAACACTACTTCTTCAAGACTGCATGGAAATCCACTACTTCTATGTGCATTTTCTTTTATGCTCAGACTTTGAGAAAAACTCTGCATATTTACTGTGATGAACAATGTGGACTGTCTTTATGGACTGTGAGAAATTTTTAGCTTTTGACCAACATTGTATCAATAAGTGTGTGCATTTGATTTCTTTGTTATTGTAATTATGAAAAATTTTTTTCAAATCTGTATTGGCCACTGCCCAATCCAATTTGTAAAAATTTTTTGTGGGGAGCATGGGGGCTATGTAAGTAGGCTGTTTATGTTTTCTTATTGGCAACGTTACATAGCGCTCAATATGAAAATCACTGGCTGTGCTGTGTGCAGTCTGTGGCTGCTTTGCATTGTTGTAATACTCGCCATTGTAGTGTTAGGCAGCTGGCTGTGAACAGCGCGTAGCGTTGCGCAGTTGGAGGTGAGCCGCCAGCAGTGGTGGATGTGGGGAGAGAGATGGTGGAGTTTTGTAATTTGTCATGAACTGCTATATTTATATATGATGATATCAAGGTAAATACATTGTTTGTACTCTATTAATATCTTTCATTTGCTAACTATCCCTATCAGTAGTTAGTGCCTTCAGTAGTTTGAATCTTTTATTTAGCTGGCAGTAGTGGCGCTCGCTGTATTGCAGTAGCTTGAGTAGCGAAGATTTTTGTGAGGTAAGTGATTTGTGAAAGGTATAGGTTAATGTTAGTCAGGGCCATTCTTTTGCAGGGATCTTTGATAGTCAGATTGCGTTGCGCTAAAAATATTGTGTGTCAGTATAAGCACAGTCGTGTATAATTGTTCTAAGGGGAAGTCTCGTGTATAAATTGTTAAAAGGGGACGTTTCAGCAGAAAGACGAAATGTTCGGCAGTGTGCAAAAGCGTCTCAGAAAACCCAGTTTGAACAAGGGTCAGAGGTAGCTTCTCATTCGCTTAGAGTATGGGTGATCAAACTTTAAAGTGGTCTCTGCAGCGTCTGTATATTTAATTTGATCTTTTTCATATAGGCAGCTGCAGTTTGAGGTTCCGGACTTGGTGAGCTGTTAGGAATTCTAGAACGATCGCACTCTCAGTTGTTCGGGGAGAGTACTGTGAATTCCGTTTGTCTGCACTGGAGGCGGATCGCATTGCTGTCTTCGTGACTTGTGAATATGATGAGCTTTTATAGCTAGTAATTTTTTTCACTGTTTGATGGTAGAGAATAAAGATGATAGGGTGTTGAGGATCTGTTGTATTTGCATCTAGTTTGGGACGTACACAATTGCGCGTATTTCCAGCGAATGGTCAAAACAAGGTCCTGTAGCAGTAACTGAGGTCGTTCTGTTTCTATACAGGCTGCAGCAGGTAATGGATATGTCTTTCTCTCACTTAAATTGCAAAGATCAGATGGGTGAAGATAAATGCACACTCATCTATGCTTAGAAAAGGAGAATTTTTTTTTTAATTGAGTTTTAGCAGGGGTTTTATATTTGCGAGTGTTGGTGAAAGGAAATTGTCAGCGAAGGGTGAATGACGTCGGGTTCGCTGGCTGGGGGAAGACACTACTTACAAGACTAGTTGGAGATGCAGGGGGGAGAGAGATCTACGCTATTCAGGAATCCATTTGTGCACTGTATGTCGTTAGACAATAGCTAGAGAGCAGGTATAGAGAGAGCCCACTTCAGCATGCTGGTCCTGGGTCTGAGTGGATGGCTGTTTAGATGGACAGATACGTGACTTTGACATGCCACCACCGGCTCAAATGGCTCTGAGCACTATGGGACTTAACTGCTGAGGTCATCAGTCCCCTAGAACTTAGAACTAATTAAACCTAACTAACCTAAGGACATCACACACATCCATGCCCGAGGCAGGATTCGAACCTGCGACCGTAGCGGTCGCTCGGCTCCAGACTGTAGCGCCTAGAACCGCACGACCACTCCGGCCGGCGGCTTGTGTCAGATGACCACTGTCGGATCAGTGCGGGTGGTTTGTGACAAGTATACTCTACGATTAAATAAAAGGGCTCGAAATAAAGAGAGTGCAGTCCCTGCTCACTTCCCCGAGCAGCACAGCGCAGTCTGAGCTGGTTTTGCGCAATAACGGCAATCTGGTCAGACCGTGAGTGAGTCAACAAATAACTGGACATATTTATCTGTAGAGGAGTTACTGGTCTGGATTGGAATGACTGTCTTGATGGGTGTGGTTGTGTTGCCAAGTGTAGTGTACTACTGGAGTTCAGAACCTGCCTTAGGTCAGCCTTACATATCGAAGCTGATGAGACGTAAAAGTTTCAAAAAGATAACTAAAACTATTGACATATGATGTCGGGGGGGGGGGGGGGTGTCCTGTGTACTAAATCAGCTGGACCGTGGAGTGAGTGGCGAGTAGAGAGGGTGGCGGTGCTGTCTATCTGTAGTTGTTTAAATAAAGACAGGTGTATGATTTTGAAAAGTTGACGATTAGGGAGCGGGATGTTTTAGATGGACTATTATTTAGAGAAATTAAGAGTGGTTCGGTTCTATGGGCTTGAAGGTTTTGAATTAGTTTGGAGTGCTTCACATGTCTGTTGGCTGTGCATTGAGTTTTTTGACGGTTTACAATTAGCAAGCATGTGTATAGAGCGATATGCATGAGTTATGTAAGACAAATTTTCTGGCACCTGTGGTCCTGGGGGTAGCTTCTTTGATTCATAATCAAAACCTCTTCGGTCCCGGATTCGATCCCCGCCACTGCTTAAATTCTGATAAATAATCAGCATCGGCGGCCGAATACTTCCGGCATAAGGGCGGAGGAGCGGATAGAGGTTCAGGGCACTTTCTTGTCCTAGGGGTGAGAAATTGCCCCTAATTGCGGAAGAATCAGCAATGATCAACGACATGAGGATGCAGAAGGTAATGGAAACCACTGCATTAAAGACACGTAACGTGTATCCACAGGACATGTGGCCTGTAATTGAAGAAGTGTCATGATGATCTCTCCATTGGTAAAAGATTCCGGAATAGTCCCCCCATTAGGATCTCCGTGAGGGGACTGCCAAGGGGGAGGTTACCATGACAAAAAGATTGAATAACCAACGAAAGGATAACGTTCTACGAGTCGGGGCGTGGAATGTCAGAAGCTTGAACGTGGTAGGGAAACAAGAAAATCTGAAAAGGGAAATGCAAAGGCTCAATCTAAATATAGTAGGGGTCAGTGAAGTGAAGTGTAAGGAAGACAAGGATTTCTGGTCAGATGAGTATCGGGTAATATCAACAGCAGCAGAAAATGGTATAACAGGTGTAGGATTCGTTATGAATAGGAAGGTAGGGCAGAGGGTGTGTTACTGTGAACAGTTCAGTGACCGGGTTGTTCTAATCAGAATCGACAGCAGACCAACACCGGGGGACGAAAATCTAATAGTCATGGGCTACTGGAATGCAGTTGTAGGGGAAGGAGTAGAAGAAAAGGTTACAGGAGAATATGGGCTTGGGACAAGGAATGAAAGAGGAGAAAGACTAATTGAGTTCTGTAACAAGTTTCAGCTAGTAATAGCAAATACCTGTTCAAGAATCACAAGAGGAGGTGGTATACTTGGAAAAGGCCGGGAGATAAGGGAAGATTTCAATTAGATTACATCATGGTCAGACAGAGATTCCGAAATCAGATACTGGACTGTAAGGCGTACCCAGGGGCAGATATAGACTCAGATCACAATATAGTAGTGATGAAGAGTAGGCTGAAGTTCAAGACATTAGTCAGGAAGAATCAATACGCAAAGAGGTGGGATACGGAAGTACTATGGAATGACGAGATACGTTTGAAGTTCTCTAACGCTATAGATACAGCAATAAGGGATAGCGCAGTAGGCAGTACAGCTGAAGAGGAATGGACATCTCTAAAAAGGGCCATCACAGAAGTTGGGAAGGAAAACATAGGTACAAAGAAGGTAGCTGCAAAGAAACCATGGGTAACAGAAGAAATACTTCAGTTGATTGATGAAAGCAGGAAGTACAAACATGTTCCGGGAAAATCAAGAATACAGAAATATAAGTCGCTGAGGAATGAAATAAATAGGAAGTGCAGGGAAGCTAAGACGAAATAGCTGCAGGAAAAATGTGAATAAATCGAAAAAGATATGATTGTCGGAAGGACAGATCGGTGTACAGGAAAGTCAAAACAACATTTGGTGACATTAAAAGCAACGGTGGCAACATTAAGAGTGCTGCAGGAATTCCACTGTTAAATGCAGAGGAGAGAGCAGATACGTGGAAAGAATACATTGAAAGCCTCTGTGAGGGTGAAGATTTGTCTGATGAGATAGAAGAAGAAACAGGAGTGGATTTGGAAGAGATAGGGGATCCAGTACTAGAATCGGAATTTAAAAGAGCTTTGGAGGACTTACGGTCAAATAAGGCAGAACGGATAGATAACATTCCATCAGAATTTCTAAAATCATTGGAGGAAGTGGCAACAAAACGACTATTCACGTTGGTGTGTAGAATAAATGAGTCTGGCGACATACCATCTGACTTTCGGAAAAGCATCATCCACACAATTCCGAAGACGGCAAGAGCTGACAAGTGCGAGAATTATCGCACAATCAGCTTAACAGCTCATGCATCGAAGCTGCTTAGAAGAATAATATACAGAAGAATGGAAAAGAAAATTGAGAATGAGCTAGGTGACGATCAGTTTGGCTTTAGGAAAAGTAAAGGGATGAGAGAGGCAATTCTGACGTTACGGCTAATAATGGAAGCAAGGCTATGGAAAAATCAAGACACTTGCATAGGATTTGTCGACCTGGAAAAAGCGTTCGACCATATAAAATGGTGCAAGCTGTTCGAGATTCTGAAAAAAGTAGGGGTAAGCTATAGGGAGAGACGGGTCATATACAATATGTACAACAACCAAGAGGGAATAATAAGAGTGGACGATCAAGAACGAAGTGCTCGTATTAAGAAGGGTGTAAGACAAGGCTGTAGCCTTTCGCCCCTACTCTTGAATATGCACATCGAGGAAGCTATGATGGAAATAAAAGAACGGTTCGGGAGTGGAATAAAAATACAAGGTGAAAGGATATCAATGATCCTGAGTGAAAGTGAAGAAGAATTTAATGATCTGCTGAACGGAATGAACAGTCTATTGAGTACACAGTATGCTTTGAGAGTAAATCGGAGAAAGACGAAGGTAATGAGAAGTAGTAGAAATGAGAACAGCGAGAAACTTAACATCAGGATTGATGGTCACGTAGTCAATGAAGTTAAGGAATTCTGCTACCTAGGCAGTAAAATAACCAATGACGGTCGCAGCAAGGAGGATATCTAAAGCAGACTCGCTATGGCAAAAAAGGCATTTCTGGCCAAGAGAATTGTACTAATATCAAATACCGGCCTTAATTTGAGGAAGAAATTTCTGAGGATGTACGTCTGGAGTACAGTATTGTATGGTAGTGAAACATGGACTTTGGGAAAACCGGAATAGAAGAGAATCAAAGCATTTGAGATGTGGTGCTATAGACGAATGTTGAAAATTAGGTGGACTGATAAGGTAAGGAATGAGGAGGTTCTACGCAGAATCGGAGAAGAAAGGAATATGTGGAAAACACTGATAAGGAGAAGGGACAGGACGATAGGCCATCTGCTAAGACATGACGGAATGACTTCGATGGTACTAGAGGGAGCTGTAGAGGGCAAAAACTGTAGATGAAGACAGAGGCTGAAATACGTTAAGCAAATAATTGAGGACGTAGGTTGCAAGTGCTACTCTGAGATGAAGAAGTTAGCACAGGAAAGGAATTCGTGGCGGGCCGCATCAAACCAGTCAGTAGACTGATGCTGTGGGGGCATGTGCGAGCGTCTGTTCAGTGATACACATACTCCATCCCTAAATGAATTGCTGCAAAATAAATAAAGTACACTCTTTCCTCCTTCAAACAGCCTAGTGCGAGCTACGTTATTTTACCAACTGCCCCCTAGGAATTGGTAGTGGTGGTACGCCTCGAATTCAACAATTTTCTTACGTTGGTAGCGAAGACGCAAGAGAGCTTTGTATACTGGCAGATTTCACACTTGGTGCCTGATGGTAGGAGGTAGTGGTGGTCGCGTGGATGAGGTTAGTACAAGTGCCCTTTCTTTGCGCACAAATTTCGTATGTTGGTAGCGAAAGTGCAAGTGAGGTTTCGTTACTCATAGAATAACTCGGCGATAGTTCCTAGGAAGAGACGGTGGTCTGGTCCTTGTCAAGTAGTTGTGGTGGGTGGCGAACGGTCGGCATCGACAGGTTTGAAACTGCCCAGGAAAACAACTTACGCGCCAAAAGTGTGGCTGGGCGTTGTTTGTGGAATGGCCGACCGTTGTGTGATTCAGCAAAAAATTTTGGCGCGAAACGTGCGGAGGCGACAAATACGTGTGGAGAACGTACAAGGGACCACTGTGATTTCAAACTCGGCAAGTGCCAGCGTGTCCAGCTAAATTATGTTTACGACGTGGGAGCGATCGCCGGTCCAGTGGCTAGCGCGAGCCGCCCCCAGCGCACCGCCGTAGGCCACAGCATGCGCGCTGGGCAGCGGGGCCAGAGCTCCCTTCCCCGCGGTGGGCTGGGCTATGCGCCGGCTCGCTCAGCGACCGCGGCACCTGGGAGACGGGGCCGGTTGCGGCGACGATTTCAACCAATTCAGTTCTAGCGTGGATGTCATGGTGACTACACTGGGATCTCGAAGACGTGTACTTATTGTGTTGGAGAACAAGTGATGACCGTAGTGCTTGAAATAAAGACTTCAGTCCCTTTCCCCTGCATAATCGAAGGACGTGACTTAGGTTACTATAAGTGCACTTTGTTACTTGATGCGATTCTGATAGGTTACCAGTGAAAAAAGATAAGTGACCGCGAAAGTTTGTATGTGTGATCGATTATGCTGTTGGGATTTTAATTTGTGATAGATTTTTGTTATGGATGTAACGCAAATGGCTACCTGGCTGAGAAAATCGGACATCTCGAATATATAATAATAAATGACAATAAATAATTAAAAAATAGAAGTATAGTTTTCGAGACATTATCGTGTTGGAATTTGAATTTGGGGCAATTTTCTAGAGGAGGTAGGCCAATAATAATAATAATAATTGATGAATGACAATGAATAATAATAATAAAGAGAAGTACGGTTTTGCAGCCATTATCATGCTGGAATTTGAATTTAGAGGGAATTTTCTAGTGGCCGCAGGTCAATAATAATAAATAATATTAATAAATGATAATGAATGATAATTAATGTTAATAAATGATAATGGATAATAATGAATTATAATCAAGGCAAGTAAGGTTTTGCATGCATTTTCTTGTTGGAATCTGAATTTGGCGCCAATTTTGGCTTAGGTTAGTGGATGTAGCCCAATTGGTCTATTTTCTCGCCAAAATTCAAAATTCCCGCCATTTTTTTCCGGAGGTTAGGTTAGTGGACATAGCACAATAGGCCTATTTTCCCACCGAAGGCCGTTAGCTTGGATGACGTCATGTGCTGTTCCCAAGTCTACATGCCGCCACCTAGGATTTTGTCATCGCCGCCATCTTGAATAAATTTGTCAACAATGGAAAGTGAGGTGACGCTCTCTTAGTCTTACTACTTACAGGGTTGTCGGAAATGCCAGTTACCAACTTATAGGAATTGTAGGGAGGAGTGCGTACATATTACTATGGATAGAATACCATGTCAGGGAACGTACCGCTTTGATGCTACAACCATTTGAAAACATCTTGCTAACGCGAACCTCTACAAATAATTTATTAGATGTCACCCAGTACATCACTTGTACAGTTCCACTCATTAATAAATAAAGAAATAGTTCGTCCACTCGGGATGCTACAACGTGGTGCAGGGTGGGCTCTCCCGCTTCGGGTGTGTGGTGGTTCCTTGGAACATCGCAGTCACGCCTGATGCCTATCTCAGTGCCATTCCGTAATTGTGGCGAGATGAGCATGTGATGGAGTAATGCGTTGTTGATAATGATCTTGATAAAGGTGATGAGTAGCTCTTCAATCATCGTGAACTTCGCCAAAAAGAAGGATCATGTGGATGTATTCCGCAAACGTGTTGCTCTACGCTCTCAGACCTGTGAATTAGGCTCGAACCAAATCAGAGTGGTCTTACAGATATCAAATGATATCAGTCAATCCGACGTAAGCATCCTCCGCCATGACTATCCTGCTGCATAACTACGTAGCAAAGATATTTTCAAACGGCTGTAGCATGAAACTGGTACGTTTACGGGCATGAGTTTCAATTGGAATTATTGCCCACTCCGCATCCTCTACCAGTCCTAGAAGTTTGTAACTGGAATCTCCGAGCAACATATATCCTGTATACAATACTGAGGAGGGATCAGTATTTTCAGTTTATGTGTAAATAAAATTGTTTCTGAGGCACAACAGCGAGCAACACCAAAATTGTAGCAGCGCAATATTAAACACAAAACGAATGAAATAAATTACACGTGCCATGCCCTCAAAATAGTATGAACTAGTAATTAAACACAGTTCGCCGTTATTTATTAAAATGGTGCCTGCACAAAGCAATCTTCTTGCATTATATTATAATTTTTGCAATTGGCCTCTATGTTCAGAACTTGTTTAGGATGATCTCAACAAACTTTTACCGTTTAACATGAAATAGTCTGTGCTTCACTTTTATACACAATTTCCACTTAGGACGACTTTTTAAAATGCACATTTCCATGCATCATGTAATTAGTCCATTATTCACTCCAGCTCTTCTTCCTACTTCCTAACTCTCTTCAGCTATCCTACATGCAATATCTCTGCCCTCTACCGATTTTACATTAACTGGGAAATTTTTCTGTTCGTATCTTTTTGTTACGTGATCTCTGTTTAAACTTGATATTGAACTGTAGATCAAAGAGCCTCACATTTCATTTTTTGCTTAACTATAGTACTTCCAGATTCTGTGCTAAACTGAGCGTATACTATCTGGTTCCACTAATCTCTGGAAAGGAAGAGCATTATATGACACAAAACTAGTAAAGAAATGGTGACATTTCTACTGCTAGTCTAAACTGGCTGTTGACTTGTTGGTAATAACATTCCGTGTCGTTTCACTTGTGTTTTATTCACGCCATCCATAATATGTCAAAAACATCCAATACGTCATACATAATACAACTATGAAATCGAATAAAAATCGAAAAATTCAGTACTATATAGCATACTTGTGGGTATTGTAGCATGATAAGACGTCACAAAAATTTTACTCACCACCCAAGCAGAGCTGATATTGTTTCCCCAGACAAGTAACCTGATGACAAAAATTATGAACGGTGGAAGGAAATACTCATTAGGTGGAAACTGATCTTAAATAGGGCACGGGGACCTGCTTCTTAGTCTAGAACGCAACACAGTTTTACATTCAGAGTGTCCCGGAAGATAACCTGCACTTTCGGCTGCTACATACGCTGTGTTTTGAAAACAGAGCTACTTGTCAAAGACGACAAGACAGATAACGGATTTAGGGAAAAAGTTGCATGTGATTTCACATTTCATGCAGAGTAACTACTTTTGAAAAAGCATGGAGTGGGCTGCGCATGTGGTAAGTTACTCAGGTCAGAGACTATAAACAATTTTAAACAAAAAACTTTATTACATCACGATCCAGCTAGTGGGAAGAAAGACAAATGCAATACAGGTAACAAACAGAACCGTCAACTACAGGTCTATAGTGCCAATAATAGTAACGTAAAGTCAAGTACAGAGAAGAAAACATGTTAGTATACTCTTAACCTTGAATATCCACTTGAGTGGCAATCCAGAGAACGACAATACAGTTCGACAAACTTGTTTGCCTTTAAATGAATAATTTAAAGAAGTGAGTTGAGACAGCTAACATTTAAAAACTATTTGCTCCTAGTTAAAAAGTGATCACAAATTTTCTGATTTACAGTTTTTGTTTAACTGTAAAGTACAAGGCATCGTAAATAACATTCAAGATGAGATTATGAGATTAAATTTAAAAAATCCCGATATAAATTACTTGGACTATATGCTTTATATAGTTTCTCACGTTATGCATTTGTATAATTTACAATATAATTACCATTACAAAAATTGTTTAAAGTCATCGCAACTAACCATTAAGAAATCGATATACCAGATATTTACGTAGACAGATACTAATTTGAATGCAAATTTTAGCGTTAAAATGCAATGCTGTGGAATTAAAGAAAAAAAGCACCCACAAATAATGAAATTCGTGGAACACCGACTTTGGGAGTAGACTTGGTGGATGTGAACATTCCATCGCAATACAATAAAAGAATTACATGCTACTCGCCCACAAGGACTCCAAGTCAATCAACAAATAAAACTTTAAAGTTGCTATTTAAACTACGATGGAGTTTAGAATATTATAAGTGAGAACGACTTTACGCTTGCACCAAAAATAAACAGAAGAGCAAACATTGCCAATCAACAGCATAAGTTACTAATTAATAGAAATGGACAAACTAAAAGAAGAACTGAGCAACTTACAATAAACCATTTTACTCATGTGGCCAGATACACAAATCAATCGACAAAAACAACAAAATTATCCAGTGTCTTCAAGAACAACAAAATTGCTGGGAAACATGAATAGTACTAGCTGGGCATTGACAGGATACGATATTATACATGCACTATGCACTCGTGATAACAATTCTATGTATTACCTGCAACACAATGCAAGTCATTAATGCGCTTGCCCTCTCATAAGGTTGCGTACCACATCACTTCAGGAGCCTATAAGAAGGGTGAAATCCTAGTAAAGCGGATTTAACTATTGAGATATTGATAAATAAGCACCAACGATCGACATACCTGACACAAGTCTTAACAGCTGCTCTGTATAAACATTAAAAAGAATAGGACAGTATATACACAAAACAGGAAGCAGGAATGTATGTGCCACGCGCAAATGCGCGAGTGCCAACGTGGGTACGAGCCTGCTAGGAAATAATTCCCATGCAGTAGGCACTCTTGACAGATATTACGACATAAGCGAGTACTATACGCAACCAGCTTTTGGCACTTGCTTGGCGACGCCCCTGAAATAGCAAGTAACAGGCGCCCGCTAGGAGTTAACTGCCGAACATTAAACAAAAGGGCAACACAAAAAGAAAAAGAAACAGGCCAATTACAGGGTTTAACGTGCGGGGGCATGGTGCACTTCACAGGAGATTTAAATACAGAAACTAAATACAAGTTGCTCCCGGATGGGCACATCACATACTAAGCATCAGAAAACGTCAGACGTCACACAAATCACGATATTAAAAAGACTGAAAATCCACTTCGGTTGCTAGTAATTTCTTATTTATTGTGCTACCAGTTTATAGGCCGAAGGCCTCATCGTTAGGTGCCATTAAGCAATTATGGAAACATAAATGTGTATCGGTGGGATCAGTAGCTCGTGGGGGTTCACTCCAACTTCAAACAAAAGCGAGGGAGCGTAGTAGGATCACCAACTGACGTGCTCCCTAGGCGGACACTGCGTTGCTGGTCTTAACGTTCCCATGCGCTTGTTTGACCATCCATGACTGACTAGCCCGACCCATAGTTATTTGGTAGCACCTGTAGGCTTCAGGCCTTGAAACCGCTCGTGCAGTAAATAAGAAATTAGTCGGAGCTGAGGCGGATTTTTACTCTATAAATATCCAGATTTGTGCTACGTCCGCTGCTTTTTAGTGCTTATTGTGTTATCTGTACATCCCAAAGTAATTTCAGTTTAATTTCTATGTTTAAATCTCCTCTAAAGTGCACCGTGCACATGATCGTTATATCCTATGATAAGCATGTTGTGTAATAAAAAAGAAATTACTGTAAATTGAAGCGGATATTTTACTCTGTTGATATGTTCTTTAGTTTCGCAATTTTCCTGTTACATAATGGTAGCTACCATTCGGTATGCTTAACCTGACATTTAAATTCCTCCACACCCACACAATGACTCACAACTTGTGATTTTAATAAGTACAGGAGAAAAGCAAGGAAGAATTCACCATTAACATTAAGATAACTCTGTGCTGTGTTTATCAAAGCAAGGATGTAATGTGCTATGCAGGTCCAGTCCATACCACTGTCTGACGGCAATGGACGCGAATCCAGGCCGCCACTACTTCTGTACGCAGCTGTGCGCAGCCACAGAAAACACGCTGCGGTCTATACGGCAGCCATCAGCGTCAAGCGCCCCCAGTCGATCAGTTCAACTGCCTCTCCAATCAGCCAGCACACAACCCTAAACAGAAAAGTGGCCGTCTAGCAGATCGCCGCCGCGCGTGGTCTCGTTCCTAGACAACGGCCAAAGACATGTTAGGCAAGGCGGCAACTATCGATGTTCGATGTACACCACAGAAAACTCGGTAATTTCCAAGAATGATTGCCTATCGAAGTGGCGGGGTACAAACGATACATATCGAACATCTGATCGTAAATCGATTATGCGACTCTGGTTGGGGGCGTTGTGATCAGTTATTTATGATCGTCATTTTTATCTGTTTCCAGTCGTTCCCTTAGTTACTCTAAATTACATACCTCTGCGAATTATTTGTGAATTTCTAGGGAATCCCAGACGATTTATATGGATAGTGAGTTTAATGTCTGGTGCTCTTGACGTTGTTTACATGAAGGAAATAAATACTCTGGTTACGTGTGCGTCTGATAATGAAATATTGTAATACTGTGTTGGTGTGATAATTAGCGCCGGCCGAAGTGGCCATGCGGTTCTAGGCGCTATAGTCTGGAACCGCTATGGTCGCAGGTTCGAATTCTGCCTTGGACATGGATGTGTCTGATGTCCATAGGTTAGTTAGGTTTAAGTAGTTCTACGTTCTAGGGGACTGATGACCTCAGAAGTTAAGTCCCATAGTGCTCAGAGCCATTTGAACCATTTGATAATTAGCTATTTCGCTCACTGTTACTATGCGTGACAGGGTTCATAGCTATGTATAAGAAAGTAGTGTTTAATTCTCTTTTTCTCAGGAAAACAAGTCGCGTGACATGGACAACAGGAACAAATAGGCACACAGAAACTCTGTGCCCAGCGATTCGAGATCTATATACATAAAGTGCATAGATCAATAATTTGCCAAATGGTGGGGTAATGATTTATTTATGTCAGATATGCATGGAAATATTAAAGTATTCAAATAAAGATTCAATTAAAGCATCCCATCATGGTCTCAGACAATCACCGACGTCTTACAGCCACTCAGGCTCTATATCCACAGTGGCAACAAGCTCAGTCACCACTATCGCAGTGTCCAACTAGCTACGTCCGTAGTGACTGTAGCCATTCCAGATTGGTGGTGACTGCTAGCTCTAGTATAAGCCATCTGTAGAAGTGAAACACCACGATTCTGGATACGAGCCCTCGGAATCAAACTGACAGTTCCAAGTCCGCAGGCTATGGAGGGAGGAAACATTCAGACACAGTCCTTAGTTAAGCAGCACTCCGTGGATAACCGTCAGAACGTGCCACTAGGATTCCACATTTCGTTGAGTGGAGAGCATCTATCCCTTCCCAGAAATTCAACAATTCTCAAATACATGCGCCAATGCTGGTTTCGTGTATCCACAGCGTCGAGCGCTAATCCGAATTCCAGGATGGATGAAAACCAATTAAAAGTACTGGTACATCTGAAACAAACTGAAAATTAAAGTTATCTAGTGAACTGTAAAATCTGCTGTTCTTACTCAAAGCTGGCAGTATTTCAAACTTGGCGTCGCATTTCAAATGCTGTGGTTCAGATTTCTAAACATCTTGTAATAACAGTGGAAAATGCTTGTCAGAGTCATTGTCTCAGGCTTCCATGTGTTTTTTCTTGACGTTTGCTACAAATACCTGAAACAGTTCCTCCTCCTCCATTATCCTTTGTCTGTTACGAAAGTTGGAGGCAGTTCGAACTAGAAAATCACGCAGCAGTATGAACAGCAGGTTCCTCCAACTCTGCTAGTTGAGTGATAAGAAATTTAGCGTATCGTAATATACATATTTTAGGTTTGATTATGTAGTATAACCTCTATTTGAGGCTTTTCTGTGTTATGTTGTGTAGTTGACATAAAAGCTCTTTGACTTCTACAATTGTGTGGCTTCAGTATATCAGAAGTCCCAGACTTCAGGCACCTTGTTACAGGCCGTACATTTACAGACCAGCATTTCACTTACAAACATGGTATTTTCACTAAATTGAATATCGTGATAAACACTTCTTAGGAAATATGGCATAGCCTACAAAGCATATCCACGCAATATGCATCGGAAGAGTTTTCGATTAATTTGAGAGACAAGTTTGAATTGCACGCTGATTGCCCGAACTGTCTTTGCGCAACTGGTGGGAAGCATTTAAGAGTTGTTAAACCGGAACACAGGTCTCTTTATACCAGAACTACAAATACTTTTTTCCGTTAGTCTTAAAAGCAATCTGTGAAACTATTACTGTACATTCATACACGTGGGTTCATATGGGAGCTATGCACACTCGTTAATTTATAAAAATTGTGACCTTTACAAAAGAATGAAACATAAAATTTTTAACTTGCCTCGACCTTTCTCAGACTCAAGTCAGCGTCTTCCCCTCTGCTTTGTCGGATATGAGGCATTGTCTCATGACATCAACAAGCAACGTCCGTACAAGGAAAACATTTCACAGAGAAAAGTTTCTAATGAGAGGTTACCGAGGGCGCGCCGCTACCAAGAGTGCGCTGCTGACATCCTACCCAAGAAATGGCAAACAACGTATTGTCCTGACAATAAGCCCGAACTGGCAACAAAACTTCTTACTACACAAACTTTAGTTTCATTAGCCTATATTGGATGGTGCATAAGTCCGTAGCGCTTTTCCTTAACAAGCACAACAGATAGACAGAACTGAGACTTTAGGCATCACTACTATCTTCTCCTTTACTGTTTACAACAGTCTGCCAAATCTGGAGTAACTTTTCGACTTCGCCACTGTAGACATCATGTGGTTTCTAGGCAAAGAAATCCTCGAGCCATTTTCTGAGGGCACTTTATTCCAGAAAGGAAGTTCCTTGAAGTTTTTCGATAAGGAGCGGGAAAAGTTAGAAACTGAGGGCACAAGATCAGGTGAATAAGGTGGGTGCCGAATGACTTTCCAACTCAACTCATGTATAGTACTTTTTGTCAGTGTAACAGAATAAAGGTGGGCGTTATCGTATAGTGGCATCACTTGACGTAGTTTTTTTTGGTCGTTGTTCTTGGAAGCATCTGGAAGACGTCTTAGTTGCTGACACTAAATGTCACCAGTGATGGGTACACTTCGGGGAAGCAATTATTAGTACATCACACCATCGCTATTGCACCAGATGCATAACATTATCTTGTGTGGATGCGCGTAGGTCTTTTTATTGGGAGCCGTTGTTTTGGTTGTGCTCAACCATTCCTTTCTGTTCCTGATGTTAACGTGAAGTCACCATTCCTCGTCACCAGTATCGATGCAAGATGGAATGATCGGTTTCGTTCACGAGCCAGCTGGTGAGGAGCAATCAGAGGTACACCTACGGCCACATGCTGATTTTCGTGATACTGACTTAGAAAGTGCGGTACCCACACATACGATATTCGAAGCCTTCCTATCACATACAAATGCCGTACGATGGTGTAATTACCATGGTTTACCACACTAGCTGCTTATGGAGCAAACTGACGTGAATCATTGTGACTTAATGCGTTTAAACGATTTTCATCAAAACCTGAACGTGGGGGTCACTAATGTCACACAGGGCCTCCTCAAATCAAAGAAATCATTTTCTTGCCATGCTCTGTCCAGTGGCATTATCCCCATGCGTAGTACGATTTTTTTTTTGGATGATTCCTTCGCTGTCAACCCTCTACTCAACTCAGTCAGAAGAATATGTCGGATATATTCCGATTTCTCCACTTTCCCTATCATTTTCTAGCGCGCGCAGCTCCACACATTATCTGCAAATCACAAGATGATAATATATCACTCAGACAGCAACAGTGAACTATTAATAAAAAATTTACAATAGACAACTATACTCTTAGCAACCGGAATACCAACGAGCAAAACAATAACTCTATGTAATTATGCACCAGCCTAACAATTCAGTTGAAGTTGAATACTGGTAAAGCCGGCCGTTGTGGCCGAGCGGTTCTAGGCGCTTCCGTCTGGAACCGCGCGTCCGCTACGGTCGCAGGTTCGAATCCTGCCTCGGGCATGGATGTGTATAATGCCCTTAGGTTAGTTGGGTTTAAGTAGTTCTGAGTTCTAGGGGACTCAAGGCCTCAGATGTTAAGTCCCATAGTGCTCACAGCCAATACTGGTAAGAAAGCCTGATTTATGACGATACGGACGACCATTTAGGGCGAAAAGCATCTTCATGCCATGGAATATGGCATAGTTACGACGCAATCTTCAAACTTACAATGCTATATAGCCAAAACTGCAAGCAGCAGAGAGGTCACAAGAAAGTTGTATGGACAGCGTGACGTTTTGTTTCTTCAGAAGAAAATGGATGAAGGCAGTTTCAAAGAGGAAAACATTGAGCGGACAGAAATGTGACACGTATTCAGAACCTGAAGTTAAGGGTCTTCCCTATTCATAAGAGGAAAGACGGAATTCCTCTGTCGTGAGAAATTATCCAGTGTAAGGCCTTGGAAATCACCAAAGTCTTAAACCTGGCACAACGAGAATTTGGTGTGAGTACTGGTTGGTGTACCCGTGGTCTAGGGGTAGCGTCTTTGGTTCATAATCAAAACGTCTTTGGTCCCGGGTTCGATCCCCATCACTGCCTAAATTTTGATAAATAATCAGCATTGGCGGCCGAAGACTTCCGGCATAAGAAGTCATCCTCATTCTGCCAACGGCCTTGTCAAAGAGGGCGGAGGAGCGGATAGAGGTTCAGGGCACTCCCTTGTCCTAGGGGTGGGAAATTGCCCCTAAAGGCGGAAGAATCAGCAATGATCAACGACATGAGGATGCAGAAGGCAATGGAAACCACTGCATTAAAGACACGTAACGTGTATCCACAGGACATGTGGCCTGTATTTGAAGAAGTGTCATGATGATCTCTCCATTGGCAAAAGATTCCGGAATAGTCCCCCATTCGGATCTCCGGGAGGGGACTCCCAAGGGGGAGGTTACCATGAGAAAAAGATTGAATAATCAACGAAAGGATAACGTTCTACGAGTCGGGGCGTGGAATGTCAGAAGCTTGAACGTGGTAGGGAAACTAGGAAATCTGAAAAGGGAAATGCAAAGGCTCAATCTAAATATAGTAGGGGTCAGTGAAGTGAAGTGGAAGGAAGACAAGGATTTCTGGTCAGATGAGTATCGGGTAATATCAACAGCAGCAGAAAATGGTATAACAGGTGTAGGATTCGTTATGAATGGGAAGGTAGGGCAGAGGGTGTGTTACTGTGAACAGTTCAGTGACCAGGTTGTTCTAATCAGAATCGACAGCAGACCAACACCGACAACGATAGTGCAGGTATACATGCCGACGTCGCAAGCTGAAGATGAACAGATAGAGAAAGTGTATGAGGATATTGAAAGGGAAATGCAGTATGTAAAGGGGGACGAAAATCTAATAGTCATGGGCGACTGGAATGCAGTTGTAAGGGAAGGAGTAGAAGAAAAGGTTACAGGAGAATATGGGCTTGGGACGAGGAATGAAAGAGGAGAAAGACTAATTGAGTTCTGTAACACGTTTCAGCTAGTAATAGCGAATACCCTGTTCAAGAATCACAAGAGGAGGAGGTATACTTGGAAAAGGCCGGGAGATACGGGAAGATTTCAATTAGATTACATCATGGTCAGACAGAGATTCCGAAATCAGATAGTGGACTGTAAGGCGTACCCAGGAGCAGATATAGACTCAGATCACAATATAGTAGTGATGAAGAGTAGGCTGAAGTTCAAGACATTAGTCAGGAAGAATCAATACGCAAAGAAGTGGGATACGGAAGTACTAAGGAATGACGAGATACGTTTGAAGTTCTCTAACGCTATAGATACAGCAATAAGGAATAGCGCAGTATTCAGTACAGTTGAAGAGGAATGGACATCTCTAAAAAGGGCCATCACAGAATTTGGGAAGGAAAACATAGGTACAAACAAGGTAGCTACAAAGAAACCATGGGTAACAGAAGAAATACTTCAGTTGATTGATGAAAGCAGGAAGTACAAACATATTCCGGGAAAATCAGGAATACAGAAATATAAGTCGCTGAGGAATGAAATAAACAGGAAGTGCAGGGAAGCTAAGACGAAATGGCTGCAGGTAAAATGTGAAGCCATCGAAAAAGATATGATTGTCGGAAGGACAGAAGCAGCATACAGGAAAGTGAAAACAACCTTTGGTGACATTAAAAGCAACGGTGGTAACATTAACAGTGCAACGGGAATTCCACTGTTAAATGCAGAGGAGAGAGCAGATACGTGGAAAGAATACATTGAAAGCCTCTATGAGAGTGAAGGTTTGTCTGATGTAATAGAAGAAGAAACAGGAGTCGATTTGGAAGAGATATGGGATCCAGTATTAGAATCGGAATTTAAAAGAGCTTTGGAGGACTTACGGTCAAATAAGGCAGAAGGGATAGATAATATTCCATCAGAATTTCTAAAATCATTGGGGGAAGTGGCAACAAAACGCCTATTCACGTTGGTGTGTGGAATATACGAGTCTGGCGACATACCATCTGACTTTCGCAATAGCATCATCCACACAATTCCGAAGACGGCAAGAGCTGACAAGTGCGAGAATTATCGCACAATCAGCTTAACAGCTCATGCATCGAAGCTGCTTACAAGAATAATATACAGAAGAATGGAAAAGAAAATGGAGAAAGCGCTAGGTGATGATCAGTTTGGCTTTAGGAAAAGTAAAGGGACGAGAGAGGCAATTCTGACGTTACGGCTAATAATGGAAGCAAGGCTAAAGAAAAATCAAGACACTTGCATAGGATTTGTCGACCTGGAAAAAGCGTTCGACAGTATAAAATGGTGCAAGCTGTTCGAGATTCTGAAAAAAGTAGGGATAAGCTATAGGGAGAGACGGGTCATATACAATATGTACAACAACCAAGAGGGAATAATAAGAGTGGACGATCAAGAACGAAGTGCTCGTATTAAGATGGGTGTAAGACAAGGCTGTAGCCTTTCGCCCCTACTCTTCAATCTGTACATCGAGGAAGCAATGATGGAAATAAAGGAAAGGTTCGGGAGTGGAATTAAAATACAAGGTGAAAGGATATCAATGATACTATTCGCTGATGTCATTGCTATCCTGAGTGAAAGTGAAGAAGAATTAAATGATCTGCTGAACGGAATGAAAAATCAAATGAGTACACAGTGTGGTTTGAGAGTAAATCGGAGAAAGACGAAGGTAATGAGAAGTAGTAGAAATGAGAACAGCGAGATACTTAACGTCAGGATTGATGGTCACGAAGTCTGTGAAGTTAAGGAATTCTGCCACTTAGGCAGTAAAATAACCAATGACGGACGGAGCAAGGAGGACATCAAAAGCAGACTCGCTAAGGCAAAAAAGGCATTTCTGGTCAAGAGAAGTCTACTTATATCAAATACCGGCCTTAATTTGAGGAAGAAATTTCTGAGGATGTACGTCTGGAGTACAGCATTGTATGGTAGTGAAACATGGACTGTGGGTAAACCGGAACAGAAGAGAATCGAAGCATTAGAGATGTGGTGCTATAGACGAATGTTGAAAATCAGGTGGACTGATAAGGTAAGGAATGAGGAGGTTCTATGCGGAATAGGAGAGGAAAGGAGTATGTGGAAAACACTGATAAGGAGGAGGGACAGGATGATAGGACATCCGCTAAGGCATGAGGGAATGACTTCCACGGTATAGAGGGAGCTGTAGAGGGCAAAAACTGTAGAGGAAGACAGAGATTGGAATACGTCAAGCAAATAATTGAGGACGTAGGTTGCAACTGCTACTCTGAGATGAAGAGGTTAGCACAGGAAAGGAATTCGTGGCGGGCCGCATCAAACCAGTCAGTAGACTGATGACCAAAAAAAAAAAAAAAAAAACTGGCTGGTGTCCATTGTTTATGCGGAGAAATGGTCTTGCACTCGATGAAGTACTACACTAGCACAGAGAATGCCAGGAAATTTAGAGGAGAAACTACAGGTTGTCAATGCTGAGGAAGCGGCAGTATTTTTTCACAAGCCGAGGCATACGACAGTAGACATGAAAGGAGCAAAATGTAGGAACCAGCAGTGAAAAGGAAAAAGAAGACATAGAATAGCTGTGATGTAAGCTGTTAGAGCCGATTGTGGAAAGTTATCCCCTCATGTAATTCTAAAGAGAAACTATGACCAGAGAAAGCTTTCCTATGGGCTTAGTGATTCGCTGCCAGGAAATGGGCTGTACAACAACGCAGATGATGAATGACTAACTGGTTGCCTACTGTTTTGGAATCGCAAACCTGGCATATTGCACACGAAGAGAGCCATGCTAGTTTTTGGTGTTTTAAGGGACATCTAATTGCTCAAACAAAAGATAAACTTGCCGCACAAAAGAGATGCTGTCGTAATACCTGGAGGAAAGACGTCAGAACTACAGGCACTAGTAGGAGTAAGAGTGATGAACAGAATACTGATACTGAGAGTGATGTTGAAGATTTGTAGTTTTGGAAGCATGAATATATTTTTCTAATGACTATTTCTTCTGGTGAGAAACGTACGGAAATTTGTGAAGTTCCATCTCTGACAATAACAGTAGTGTGATTGAAAAGAAAACAGAAATTAATTGCTCTTCCTACAAATCATAAAAATTAATTCTCTGGTATCTGATACCAGTTTTCACATATTCGCTAACATCTCCTGACAACTACCCTGCAATGCTTCTGTACGTAACAGACAACTTGCCTCGTCTTGCCGCTGTAACTGCGTGATCACCAACATGTTAAAGTAATTCAGAAAAATACTACGATTCATGCAGAGTGCAATGGCAACGCGTGGTTACAACTACTGATAGAACTGTTGTCATATCTTCTTTTCATATAAAAAGTGATTGTTCAGGAGGGGTTTGGTCGACAAGCCGTAAGGGGTGTAAAAAATGAAAGAAACCAATGAAGACAAATTTACTATAGTCACAAAATTCGTGATTTAAACACTGACAAACTTTACATGGAGCTTTCCTTTTGTTCGACTGTATGATTCGCTAGAACTTTAATCATTCAACAAGGTCTATAATCAATAATCACGTTTCTTGGCACAAGAAAGACGGAAATATTACTCTCAATGCATGACATAAATCGTATAGTACACCTTTGGGATGTCCTGGAACGCCGACTTTGTGCCAGGCCTCACCGACGCCGGTAAATGCCAGACGACGCCTCGCTTGGTGTAAGGAACGTAAACATCGGACGACTGAACAATTAAAAAAACGTTGTGTTAAGTGATGAATCACGGTGGAGATCCGATGGTCGGGTGTGGGTGTGGCGAATGGCGGTGAACGTCATCTGTCAGCGTGTGCCAACAGTAAAAGTCTGAGGCGGTGGTGTTTTGGTGTGGTTGTGTTTTTCATGGAAGGGACTTGCACCACTAGTTGTTTTGCGTGGCACCAACACAGCACAGGTCTAATTTGATGTTTTAAGCACATTCTTGCTTCCCACTGTTGAAGAGCAATTGGGGGATGGCGATTGCATCTTTCAACACGATCGAACACCTGTTTATTATGTACAGCCTGTTGTGGACAGGATATACGACAGTAACATCCCTGTAATGGACTGGCTGTACAGAGTCCTAACCTAAATCTATAGAACCCCTTTGGGACGGTTTGGAACGCCGACTTCGTTCCACGCCTCACCGACCGACGTCGATACCTCTCCTCAGTGCAGCAATCCGTGAAGAATGGGCTGCCATTCCGGAAGAAATCTTTCAGCACCTGACTGAACATACGCCTGCGAGAGTGGATGTTGTCATCGAGGCTACGGGTGGGCCGACACTGAATTCCAGAATTACCGGTGGAAGGCGCTACAAACTTCTAATTCCTTTCCAGCCAGGTGTCCGGATACTTTTGATCACATAGTGTAGGTTCAAATGGCTCGGAGCTCTATGCGACTTGACTTCTGAAGTCATTAGTCACCTAGCACTTAGAACTAATTAAACCTAACTAACCTAAGGACGTCACACACATCCATGCCCGAGGCAGGATTCGAATCTGCGACCGTAGCGGCCGCTCGGCTCCAGACTGTAGCGCCTAGAACCGCACGGCCACTCCGGCCGGCATATAGTGTAGGGCAATGTCGTCTGCAAGGCTGAGACAACATATTCTTCTCCCTCCACTTTGTACTTCCTTATCATATAGTGGGCAGTGGGCAGTCGTATTGTTAAGTATAGATTGAAAGCGTTGGGAGACGGGGAACAGCCTTGTCTACTTTTCCTAGTTCTGCCCAGTTAATGTACGAACATTACGGAAAACAGATATTTGCGGAATAAATACTTACTTTCTTTAATAATTCGAAGCCAAATTAATTTGTCACAGTACTTTTCAGATACTCAAAGTAGCACTTTCCTTGTGATGAAGATAACACTCTTCCTAATTTTTCTACGTTTCCTGTGTAGATTTTGAAAAATAGTAATATGACTGTTTCTATCAAGGTTAGTTTACTACCAATAATCACACATCGACTAAAACAATCCTTTAAACAACGATAGTAGCCTTCATTTCATGGTCTGCCTTTAGCAAATGAGTCTTTTTGAAGTGCTTGCAATCCAGCAAACACAAAAAAAGGAACAGTAACCTCTCTCAGTCAATAAGGTACTGACAGTGAACAGCGACCTAAAATATAGTAATCGGAAAGACTACTGATCAAAACCAAATCCCACTCAGACATCTTCGTAAACAGTTCGAGGTATTATTGTCTGAAAGATCAACTAAAGATCACTCCCATGCTATTCAACCTACGGTTCCCTTACCTTTACACTACGATAGTAACAACTGATCACAATTTCCCGAAAAAACTTAAGGACTTAGACGGAAAACCCTTTCGGTAGGAAGAAATCCATAGGTACACATATTTTTCTCAGTTGGCGCTAGTAACTTTACTTCTCCCTTGCCATTTCGGTGACTACGCTTAGTCGACTCGTCTGTCTATTCGACTCCGAATCAAAACTTCATCTGAATTCTGAAAACAATCCACAACTAGAGTCATATCTATAAGAAAACAAAGGTGCAGAGTTATTACTACTTTTAACAATGATAAGATTGTGCTTAGCGACCTTTTGTGTTTTACTTACTTCCCAGCTTCGACGCCGAGGGCGACCATTAACATCCGTGCTACGTGCATTACTTCCCTATGTGTCGGCTATTCTAAATATTCTGCCACCGTCTTATTACTCTAAAACAATATCACAAGAATTTACATGTTAAATCACAAAATAGTCATATACAGGGTCTAAACGAAAAACTGTTTACAACGTACCAGTGTTGTGTGAAGCAATTCGAGATGAAACATTTGGTATGGGACATTTGTCGTCCATTATATTTAGAAGCTACCACGAACTGGGCATAAAATTGCACCTAGGGTGCAGGACATTAGCGGAGCGCGGGAGTTTTAATAATCTCTCGCTCTCTCTGCGCAAACTATTGGCCTGGAGAAGATTTTAGTAGGACCTTTGTTGCTGTAAATTTAATTAGTTTCATTTTGTACTGGGATACATTTACACTCTGGGCCGCGGTTTTCGATTAATTGAGAAAAAAAGAAAAACGTATAAAAGTAGACTTCAGACTCAGCCTTGCATCCACACTCATTCACCAACGGGTATCATTAGTATAATGTTTTTCATGCCACTCTCTCCTACCACTGTCCAAAAATTTGCAGCAACACAAATTATTTCCCAGACTCGGAACTTTTTGGTATTCATTTTCTTTGCTATTATTAAGCCTCTAGCTTAGTCGCGCAGTTACAAACATTAAAATTGATGTTTGTGTAAATGTTACCTTATAGTTTTGTGGATGTCAACAGAATAAAACTAACAATTAAATAGTTCAGTTCGTCTAGACTTAGTGCTGTGAAATTACTGTGCTTAACTTGAGATCGAGTTACAAACGTAATTAAGTTACGCAGGTCGATTCCAAAAGTCGATTTTTTTCTCTTTATTCAGTAGGCTCACAGGAAAGCTTAAACAATGAATGTTAAATACTTAATCGCAAAACGTACCGAGTTTTATTAGGCACAACCAACGCTGCAACACTCTTACAAGCTTCTCAGTCTATTGCTGACCATCTCCTATGGTTAGGTTGGATTAGTGGCAGTAGCACTACCTTACACTCGATACACATAAGCGAGTAACAGCCGTGCGTGTTCGCAGCGAGATGGTAGCGTAAGAAATCGTTTCAGTGCATACACGACGGGATCGCAGCAATAATTGCGCGGGAGTACTGGAATGGAAGATTATCAGTGTGCTCGTTGGCAGTAGAAAGAACGCATTATTTGCTTATTTCTTATTTCCTGACACTGTTAATGAATTTAAAAGAAGATGAAACAATTTCTTTTTTTCCGTATGAATGTACAGTTCCTTGATGAATTACCAATAAAGCAATAGCTGTAGGGTAAACTGTTAATATTTTCCAGGTATCTGGCTAGTGGCTGCACTATAATTAATTTGCATTACCGCTGCAGAATAGCCCACAAGTACTGTATAAAACAGTATGGAAAGATTGTAAATCTAAACGGAAAGCCTTGCCGAAAGAGTGAATAAGGAAATGCGCAAACGAAAGCAGGGCGAAAAATGACAGGCGATTTGAAATGCATACTATGTTATTTGTATAGGGAAATACGATCAAGACGCGCGGGGTAGCCGCGCGGTCTAGGACCTCTTGTCATGGTCTGTGAGGCTCCGCACGTCGGAGGTTCGAGTCCTCCCTCGGACGTGGGTGGGTGGGTGTCCATAGCGTAAGTTAGTTCAAGTGCGATTCAGTAGTGTGTAAGCTTAAGGACCGATGACCTAAGCAGTTTGATCTTACCACAAAATTACAAATTTTACAAAAACCCGATCAGACTAAGGAGGAAGTACAGCTAACAACACAAGAAATTTCCTTGGTGATTACATTATAGACAATGCTGGCAATGTAAATCTGGTTGGCAACATTCGTAGTGTCTACCGAATCAATTTTTTTCTGAACGTGGGAGACAATTGAGTTTGTATCATTATTGAATCTGTAGAATTACGTATTTTATGGCTGCAATACAATGAAGCACTGATTTTACTGAACTGGTTGTGGTAAAAGACTTTATTTTTAACTCTTATTGTGAACTGAAGATCTGTTCATTCAAATGAAAGAGCTGTCACCAGGCAGCAAAGCATACGATGCTTAGCGCTTCATATCTTAAATGGTCACATTCGAGCAGAAACACCGCCTCTAGAACACAAACACAAAACAGTTTGACAGGGATGTTTACCTGCATCATATCGCTACCGACTCAGTTTCGCAGTAACACCCTCTCAACACGTTACACTCACGTGAAACCATGCGGATCTCTTTTAATCGTTTCGTAACAGTCCTCGCGAGATGTGTCCTTTATTTCAGGGTAACTGTTTCTTCACCCCTTCAATTAACAAGTACGCATCAAAACTGGTTGCAAACGTGGCAGGCTTACTGCACCTGTTGCTGAGGTTTTGAACGCATATACACTGCCAAATTCTCCTACGACTGAAGTTTCGCGGCGATAGGAGATATCGTTGCTTTATATGAGTGGCTTTCGAGCAGAATTTTCTCGCCACGTACTCGCAGTGAGTTTGCCGTGTTTCTGCCGTATTGTGCGCAGGTCCGTTGCTTCGAGTGCACTGCTGAAACGAGGGAGGAAATGACACCGAGAGCTCGCGAACCTTAGGTTCACTGCGCACAAGCCACTTGTCATCACGAGCTCGCAGCGTAATTTTCTAGCGCATTTCAGCATAGCACACGAAACAGTGGACCTGCGCACTCCACCGCAGTGACGCTGTGAGCCCACCGTGTGGACAGGGTAAGAGAATTATGCTCGACAGCCACTCCTACATCGCACCGGTCTCGCCGATCACGGCGAAGCAGCAGTCGGTGTAGGTGCATGGGGTAGTGCACATGGCGTTCGCAATTCTAGCAAAAGCTGCCGCAGCCTGCCGTGGACACAATCAGTTTGGACGTGGAATTTTCTATTGAAGAGGCGAAAATAATACTCGGAAATTTGTGACATATCTCGCAATGAGCATCATGATAAGATTAAGAACGCAGCCAATGATTTCACGTGGGTGAAGTTTTGCTGCGCACAAAATCAGGAGATAAATGATTTAGGTAAAGATTACTGTTAAACTATTTTGTATTTTTGTCCTAGTGGTGGCGTTTTATCTCGAAAGGAGTCATTCAAAAGTTAATTGCGCTAAGGAACAAATTCTTTGCTCCCTGGCAAGATACCTTTGATCTAAATGAAAAAAAAACCTTCATTTATCAATAACAATTGAAAATGGATAGTTACCTCATCCAGTTCAGTATAATGAATGCTTTATTGTACTGAAATCACAAAGTACGTACCTGCACACGCTTCAGTATTCATAAAAACTGAATCGTCTTTCACATCTGTGAATAAATAGATTCAGTGTTCATATTTTTACCAACTAGATTTACGAACATTTATCTGGCCAGTATAGTTTGCGATCATTATCTATAAAGTAATCAGCGAAAGTATTTCTTATATCCCTTTGTGAACTTCCTTCTTGGGTTGAAACGATTTTCTCTCCCAGATAAGATACAGCTGTACACTGATAAGCCAAAACATTATGACCACCAGCTTATTAGTTTGTTTTGCCATCTTTGGAGCAAAATACATCACTGATTCGGTGTGTCACGTATCCGGCAGTTGTTGGTAGGTTTGTGGAGATATGTCTACCTACATCTACATGGTTACTCTGCAATTCACACTTAAGTGCCTTGCAGACGGTTCATCGAACCATTTTCTTACTATGTCTCTACCATTCCACTCTCGAATGGCGCGTGAGAAAAAGGAACACCTAAATCTTTCCGTTCGAGCTCTGATACCTCTTATTTTATTATGATGATCATTTCTCCCTACGTAGGTTGGTGTCAACAAAATATTTTAGCATTCGGAACACAAAGTTCGTGATTCATCTCGTCGCAAAGAAAACTACCTTTGTTTCAGTGACTGCCACCCCAACTCGCGTATCATATCAGTGACACTCTCACTCCTATTGCACGACAACACGAAACGAGCTGCCCTTCTTTGCACTTTTTCAATGTCCTCCGTCAATCCTACCTGGTGATATTTGTTCACAGACTTTGCGCAGTAATACTCTTCCCTTTATCGTAGTCGATTATCTGAATGCATCTCCTCCATGTTCAGCCCATAACATCGATAGGATGAAGTTTTCAAGCTACAGCTGTTATTTTCATTCATTGAATGACTGCTTATTCCCTCCAAAATAAGCAATTTAGTTTCATTTTCTCTTCAATCTATGAACAGTAACATGAACGCTCCTTTCAACAACCGTGAACCAACCACCGTGTGAATCCCAAACCTACTGTAGTGGTTCCTAATATATTTTTAAATAAAATAAGCAAACAGTGCCTGATTCCTTTGGTTTACATGCATTGCTGCGTGGCTTCCAACCTAGTCCTGCTGCGCGATTAACGGAGCGATGCCGACGTGCGTGCAACGCAACGACTTCTGATGCCAGTGCCTCGTCGTGTCAATGCGTGGCTGTGGCTGTTGCTGGCTCGTGTCCATCGACCGTCGGATTCGAAACCATTCAAGTGCAATAATAACCAGCTTTATTTTTATCGATTATGTGAAACAGTTATCCTGCATATAGGTTGTAAGCGATATTTGTTTACAGAAGGACCAGCTATGGCGCCTCAAATTTCCCGCGTGCGACGTGGGCTGCGGGCAGGCTATGGCCCGGCCTGTCGCTCGGCTTTACTCGGGCCTTCTCGCAAGTACCAGCAACAGCGCCACGTTTTACTTACCTAAGCGGTGCGACAATTTTAGGTCGCTACAACTGTCTATGCTCGGCAGAATCGCACTGCCAGCGCTGCTTAACTTTCGCTTTCTGTTCGTGGTGTGAAGGCCGTTCGTAGGTCCACTGGCTATTAACACAGAAAGAGGCAGTATAGCGATCTGTCTTTAAAATTATTTTAAAGTGAATGGGAATGACAGAAGAGGGAGATGTGAGTTCTCAAATCTCATTAACGACAAGCACTATATACTTGCTATGAAACGACGTTACTATACCATGCAGAATGAATTTAAAATTTGATTGACAATGAAAGACCAGAAAATTACAACTGACAGACGAGATTCATTGTTCTGTACATCAGAAACACCTTGTACCAAGTTCGCAGGCCTGGAGCACGTGAAGAAATTGATGGTACGAACAATAAAAGACTGAAGTCTCGGGCGTTATTCCATTGATAATTACAAGAGTTTCCAGTGGAACTCAACCAAGAGTATGGATACTTCATATATTACTGCAAAGTATGTTGATGAAGTCAAGGGCATTCCTGGAACAATTTTTCGATTTAAAACTCGCTATTATCGATTTTATGATGGACAGCGGAACACAAGAACGAAAATTAGAACAGTCGGAACGGAGTGTAGAAATTGTTAATGAATTCGACTGCACACTGCCCACCGTAAGACATCGTAAGGCAACTACTTTCTGATATGATAGGAATGCATTTAAAAATAAATTCACGAGCTAGAAGTAATACGTTCTGACAAAGGCAGTCCAACTCACTGTCATGAAAGAAAATGCGAGGTTTGAAGAATTTCTAGTGGCCTTGAAAGAAATACAAGGTTAATTTTATAAATATTTTGAGGACACTGTCTGTCTTACATTTGTTTCCGAGATGTTTTCGAGACCGTGTGCCGTTTAAGTAGCAAGTGCCACTGTGCATGTGCAGATGTAACTGACTGACCTGCAGGGTAATTAAAGTTTGAAAGACAATTCGTTTTACTTTCAGACTGCCCAGGACGTCTACATTGCTTTCCTCAGGTAGAGTTTCGGTCTCCATAATGAGGTTGAAAAAGTGCTACATACGACGTCTGTTCAAAAATTCCGGAACTTTGTCCACATAATTTTTCTACGCTTCCCTTTTACTTATGGTGTATGGTTTCCTGTCAAATACAAAGGGCGTTCAAAATGTTTTGCATAGTCGTCTCTAATTTTGTTTATTTTTTTGAAGGAGGAGAATGAAATTTTTTGTGAACATACTTGGAACTTTTAGCTATACGTTGAGTCTACTCAATGTAGCCACCATCAGCTGTGTCGCATCTGGGCCAACGTTCTTTCCATGATGTAAATGCACTTTGGTAAAATAATGGGGATTTACTTTTAACACCATCGCTTGACACAGGAAATACTGTCTTTTTCACTATAAAATATTTTGCCGTGCCGGTGGCCCTTCAGACGACCAAAGTGGTAAAAATGAGACGGAGCCAATTCCGGACTGTAGCGAGGATGAGGGACAATTTTGCATTCCATTTTCCTGATTTTCTCCTGCGTCATAAGGGCTATATGGGGTTTGGCATTGTCATTGTAGTTTGACGAGCTGACCCTGAAGCTGTGGTCTGTGGGTCTTGATGGAACGTCGCACCTCGTCCAATGACAAACAGTAACGATCCCGGTTAATTGTGGAGCCATGTTACAAAAAATCAATGAAGATGGCACCACACTAATCCCAGAAGAAGGAGGTCATCACCTATCGGCCTGCTGTTCGTGAAAGTCTTGGTTTCTTTTCCGAGAGGAAACTGACCTCGGAAGAAAATTTCATCACGAGCCAGATCGACCTTAGATGGCTTCACAGTTAGACCAGAGCTACGCAGTAAGACCAATAGCTGGCGACCACGCTCAATTTGTTCAGAAAACGTACGAATGTATATGGCAACATATTACATGCAATTATAAACAAACTTACATTTGTAATCTACCAAAACAGAATCCCTGGTATTTTAAAGTACAGAAACTAAAATAGTTAAAGCCAAAGTGGACCGGACTGAACTTATTTAGGATTCCATCAGTCCAAAAGGATGTAATTTGCTTCGCATCCTCGGCCAGGGGAGTTTGGTGACACGCTTGTTTGAGAACTAAGAACGTACAGTAACGCGCTCCGGTGAATCACGTGAAGCAGTCGTGTAGGTCAGACAGGGGAACTGATTTCAAAATAATCTTTTGATATACAGTGCTATCATCCACAACTGGCCTATGACACGCACAATTAGCTTTGTAAACCAGGTAAATTGGCGAAATACAAGGCGAGGCCGATGGTCTAATCATTACACCACGTAACATCTAGGGTATAAATTGTCGCATGATCTTCATTTTTGGCGGAGACAGGTGATATGGGGAATGGCACACAGGCGCCTGGTCTGACAGCTCTATCTTATGCATTATATTGTCTGTAGCTTGTAGCTTATCATTCAAAATTTGTGAAAAGTCTTTAAAAGCCGTTGTAACAACTGTGTCTCACTGAGTCGTAAAAGAAAAAGCTCAAAGTCAACAGCTTCAACGGACTTGTTATACACCTCTTGAACATTAGTTTGTTTATAGAACTTGTCCGAATTGTCGGGCGGGAGCTTTAAATAAAATTATCAATCGCCATAATCTAAAAAGAGTCCAGTACGCTGAATAAACTCACAACCCACTTACAGTTTTGTACTTATTCCCTTAGCCACGAATAACCTCACAGTCCAAAACAAACTATAAATCTTACATTAAGCTGATACCCAACCAACTAGAGCTAATAATTGACAATTTATTGTGCCATAACCGTCACTGATGTGTTACAATGAAGAAAATTTACATACATCTCGATTCCTCAAACAAGAAGTGTCATGGAAAGTAGAGACGCTCCTCCCAGAATCCTATAAGACTGAAACAGGCTCTGAGTTGAACAATGGACACACATGGGAAGTCTACAACCTATCATGGTCTTCATCATATTGCAACCTCTCGGTTGGGCTCAATATCGACGACGCCTCGTTTTCCCCTGGTGTTAACAATCCGTCAGTTTCCTTCGTCCTGAAGGGTAATCACGTGCAAAACGCAGCGGTAACAAACTCTTCTGCACGAGGTAGCACAATCATTAAGTGTGCCTCTGCTTGCGTCGTATGCTGAGTGGTACCCGAAAGATCGCTGTGGTCACATCTTTCATCAACAAACCTTATGACTTCTACGCTAGCCAAAGCCTTACCCAAATCGGCAACTGATAACAGTTTCTAAGAAAATAATTTTCGTGACCGGTCATCCGATCGTATCCCCTCCAATATGTTGTTTACAACCTCGCCCTCGTTGACTTAACACCAAAGATATGGTGGCTAATTGCGTCATTCAGAATCCTCATTGATACAGTAAAATCCTTTCTCGCAGTGCTCCTAATGAGCCATGAACATAAAAGTAAATATTTGGTTCTATCATCTACTGGGCAAGGCGAATAAAATTTTGAATATTACGAACGCTCGGTCTTAACAATGTCAGCTTATTTCCCAAAGTAAGATAAAAGCGAAAAAAATTTGACTATCTCTCGAATATTCTTGATGAAGAGAATATCGGCACCATGACACGGCGCCAGAGCTGGGTTGGGTAACGTAGCAAAATTGAGCCCTCTACGCGCACTAACATTCCCTCTCATCTCATTAATATCAAACGGATTCTCGTGAGAGAGAGAGATGGCCTCATCCCAATCGCTAAATGAAGTAGCGTCCCTCTCTAATGCATGCTACTTCGTTTGCAATTCGATGACCCTATTCTGCAATTCATTAATCGTGACAGATGATCCACGATTACTCTTAACTACCTTCAAGTCTTGAAGACAGTTATACCAATTACTAATTTGCACGTGTACACGTGACAGATTATTATATTTCCAAAAGTTAAACTTTTTCCTCTATGCTCGGAGCAGAGGTGGCATAAACAGAGGGGCACTCACCTCAGCAACATTGCCTGTCATAACTCGTAGCTGATACGCCACTGCATCACGCAGAAGCGCACTCGGCTGCACAACGCTTCAATCTCCCGACTGCCCGTGTATCCGAAGCTCATAATAGAGCTGTTCCTATTTTAAATATTTCCAGGACGGCCCTAGTTCCCATAGTACACCAGAGTATATCTAAAAGACGCAGAACTACAGACAGACTCTGTCTACAAACACCATTTTCTTAAATGTCACGAATGACACTTGATTTAAACCGTTAATGTCGTCAGCCAGCTTCCAGAGAACAACGATCTGATTGACTAGAAGAGGCCCAGACTCTCATATAAACATCATTCGCACAGTATAAATATTTGATTGAACTGAACAAGTGCCGCACTCACATAAAAAGTTACAGAGAACACCGAAGGGCTTATTCTGCATTTGTAAATGCCAGTAGATGTCCAGCTGACTTCCTTCTACAATGAAACAAATATTTTTCACAGTATCAGACGTGCTCAAATACAGCAGTCACTGGCATATCGAAAGGCCGGCCGGTGTGGCCGTGCGGTTCTAGGGGCTTCAGTCTGGAACCGCATGACCGCTACGGTCGCAGGTTCGAATCCTGCCTCAGGCATGGATGTGTGTGATGTCCTTAGGTTAGTTAGGTTTAAGTAGTTCTAAGTTCTAGGGACTGATGACAACAGATGTTAAGTCCCATGGTGCTCAGAGTCATTTGAGCCTTTTTCTTTTGGCATATCGAAAACGCATATGCGATACCTGTTTAACACATACAATAAGAAATTCATAAAATCAGGCGGCTCTTTCAAGTTCTCCAGATTCCCCATTATATTTTCCGCAGCCAGAAGCATATTTCAAAGTACCTTTCAAGACACTAATCAATAATTTAAGCCCCACAAATAATAACAAGTTAAAACAACAGTGCTCATATCTCACTGTAACAGTTGTTAACTCTTGAACAGCCGACCTGCTACAGGTCCTTGTAAATGTAAAATGGTTGAAATGGCTCTGAGCACAATGGGACTTAACAGCTGTGGTCATCAGTCCCCTAGAACGTAGAACTACTTAAACCTAACTAACCTAAGGACACCACACACATCCATGCCCGAGGCAGGATTCGAACCTGCGACCGTAGCAGTCGCGCGGTTCCGGACTGCGCGCCTAGAACCGCGAGACCACCGCGGCCGGCTTGTAAATGTAGTACGAGCGTAATACACTTAGGCTGAAACTTGCAATAGACAGTGCTGATAAGTGAAGTGTAACTAAACAGAATCAAGCAAACTTAGAGCGTTCACTGAGATGCGGTGAATAAAAACACATTAAATAGGATTATTGAAACCATACGTGCCCTCGCAGCAAGATCTGACCAGCCGCGCCAGACGAAACTATTTCCCGATTTACTCCAGTGCACATACTAATAAATAAACAAGTTAAACCATTAAAAAATTAAATCCGATCCACGATGCAAAGTCATATTAACAGCGGAAGCCATTTAACTTGAGACCATAAAAAATTCACTTTTTTGAGTTCTGTCTGAAACAGCATCACACACCAAGTACAAAACGACTTCAGTTCAATAGGAAACATAGCTTGGCAAGTAGCAATGAACTAATTGGGATGTATGTTAAAGTCAGCAGCGGGGAAGGTTCTGAATCGTGTTTACCAAATTTAGTTCTTCCTCTCGAACAGCAGTTGCCTCAAGTGGCCAATGGTACATTAATCTTCGTCTGATCGCAGACAGCAGTCCGGCTATTCGTCGCCCTATGCCCAGCCACTTCGCCTCCTGTCAGCACGCAAGTCCATGCCCCGACGCCGACGTCGTGCATTCAGCCACTTAAAGCATTGAAGTCGCCCCCTCAGCATAAGCTAGGAGTGGGCACTGTGCTGCTGTTGCCAGCAGGGAACTTGGCTCTTTACCTCCAGAAAGAGATACCCCACGCACTAAGCCATTGCTCAGTAACAGTCAGTGACTAATCACGTGCAATATCTATGGGAGCCTACACGGTTCAAAATGGTTCAAATGGCTCTGAGCACTATGGTACTCAACATCTGAGGTCATCAGTCCCCTAGAACGTACAACTACTTAATCCTAACTAACCGAAGGACATCACACACATCCATGCCTAAGGCAGGATTCGAACCTGCGACCGTAGCGGTCGCGCGGTTCTAGACTGAAGCGCCTAGAACCGCTCGGTCACTCCGGCCGGCCGGAGCCTACACGGCTCACTGCATCTGTAGCGCCCGCTAGGTTCATTGGTGAAAGACGTGATGACATTTCAAAAAAATGTTTCAAATGAGTCTGAGCTCTATGGGACTTAACATCTTACGTCATCAGTCCCCCTAGAACTTAGAACTACTTAAACCTAACTAACCTAAGGACATCACACACATCCATGCCTGAGGCAGGATTCGCACATGCGAGCGTAGCGGTCGCGCGGTTCAAGACTGAGGCGCCTAGAACCGCTCGGCCACAGCAGCGGCTGACGTTTCACCCTTAGCGATTGGGAGGTGAGGTCTGTTTCGGGTCGAGGTCAAAGACAGTGACATATTAGCATATCTATGTACGGTCGTAAAGCTATTTGCATCGAACTGCTCAGGCGTAGGGAAAAGTGAGCTGTGAGAGAGAGACAGCGCTGTGCGCAAGGGTGAGGGCGAAAACGGCTGAAATGAAAGCGTGATTCGGGAACTCGGGGAGAAATTTGTACCAAATTTTGTAAATACATGACTCATTATTTGCATAAAGAACAGGGAATAAATTGCCCCAATTATTACTAGGGATGGGCATGAAGATGAGAAGGGATCTCGTATTGAAAAGTCCTAAAACAACTTCTTGCTATCTCTCTCTGTAATTAGTTGACACGGAAGACTTTGAAAGCATGAGAACGATCTGTCTCATGCATCAATACTTCACCCAGGACGCAAGAATGGCCACTGCAGCAAGCCAATTATTTTGCTAGCGTGTTTCGGGCATAAGCTATTGCCATGTTGCTGAATACCTCAGATACATTTTGTGTCCTTTCCGGAGTCTCGTGGTTTAGAACAATGAAGAACTGGACTGTTGACCGCCTAAAAGATGAGAAACATAATATGTGGCATATGCGTACGCAATCGTAGCCGCGGGCAAGGAGTTAGAAGTAAATATATTTAGTAACATGCCATTAAATGTTATGATCGGTGCAGTTCAAACGACACAGAAGTTGGCGGAGATTTGCAGTACTCGTAAAGGAATGTCGAAATCTAGCAAAATGTCTTTCAGAACGGGTAAGTCGGTATTTCCTTTACAAACAATTTTGTTATTTGTATTCATTTTTGTTTCTTGATGCTCGTATGTATTCAGCCGCAGGGTAGCCTTTTCTTATTTTTTGCCTACATTTGACGTTACCCTCGCTAGGAAAGTTGTGTATGGTCTCATAATCATATTTTCCAACAAAGAAAACTCCAGGATGGAATGTAACGATATTAGAAAATATTAGAATATATTATATATATATTAGAATATATTATAGTCATATTTAGTTTGATTCGTATATGTCTGCGGGCTGTCTGTGTTGGAGAATATCTGCTGAATTCTTTACATTAACTCCAATCATATTAAAAAAAAGACACTTTTTATTCATCATTAATTTACATCAGGTTTCTCTCATAATATTCCTTTTTCATGCTGGGAGTCATTGCACTCATAAACAGTAAATGTTATGTACATGCCTACATGGTTCTGCCACACCAGGGCACCATACATGATTATTATTCAGCTGATGTCTGAAATAAGTGTAAGGAAATATTAAGCAGAAGTTTTCTCATTCAGAAACCGCATTTTGAGTGTGTGTGTGTGTGTGTGTGTGTGTGTGTGTGTGTGTGTGTGTGCGCGTGTGTGTGAGAGTTTGGGAAAAACGAGTTGCGCCACGTATGAGAAAGACAATGTCCTAATCAGTTTAATACGAGGTTTGCTCCAAAAGATATGCACACTATCTTTTTTAAGAAATCCGTGTTTTATTCTACATGTTTGAACGTTTTACAGTGTGTAGATACATCCTTTAGGAACAATATTTTGATTTTTCCACATAATTTCCATCCCTCTCAACTGCCTTACGCCGCCTTGGAACCAGCGTCTGTATACCCGCACGGTAAAATTCTGGGACAACCTGTTGGAGCCACTGTTTGGCAGCGTGCACAAGGGAGTCATCATCTTCAAACCTTATTCCACGAAGGGAGTCTTTCATTTTCCCAATGAGATGACAGCCACATGGAGCCAGATCAGGACTGTAAGGCGGGTGATTCATTGTTGTCCATCCGAGTTTTGTGATCGCTTCCATGGTTTTTTAACTGACATGTGGCCGTGCATTGTCGTGCAACAGCAAAACATCCTGCTTTTACCGATGTGGTCGAACACGACTCAGTCGAGCTTGAAGTTTCTTCATTGTCGTCACATATACATCAGAATTTATTGTGGTTCTACTTGCATGATGTCCACAAGCAAGAGTCCTTCGGAATCGAAAAACACCAGAACAGTAACTTTTCCAGCAGAAGCTGTGGTTTTGAAACTTTTTTTCTCGGGTGAATTTGCATGATTCGACTCCATTGATTGCCTCTTAGTCTCTGGTGAAAAGTTACGGAGCCATTTTTCATCACCTGTCACAATTATTCCAAGAAATTCATCTCCACCATTCTTGTACTGTTCCAAAAGTTCGCTGCATACCGTTTTTCTTGTTTCTTTGTGAGCCACTGTCAACATCCTGGGAACCCGCCTGGCACGAACCTTTTCCAACTCCAACACTTTCAGTATTCTGCAAATACTTCCTTCCCCTATCCCAACGTAGCGTGACAATTCGTTCACTGTGATGCGTCTGTCAGCAGTCACCAAGTCTCTGCACATTGTCTGGAGTATGTGCAGTACGAGGCTTGCCGCTTCGAGTACAATCATCAATACTGCCGTGCCCGTTTTCATCACGTAACCTGCTTGCCCACCGACTAACTGTACTGCGATCGACAGCACCATCTCCATACACCTTTTTCAACCTCTTGTGGATGTTTCCCACTGTCTCGTTTTCACAGCACAGGAATTCTATGGCAGCACGTTGCATCTAACGAACGTGTAGCAGCCATCTTGAAGACATGCTGTGACGGCGCCACTCACGGGAACAGGTTGAACTAAGTTTGAAAACAAGCGAGAATGATGTATATACACACTGTAAAACTTTCACATATGCAGAATGAAAACTGTATTTTTACAAAAATAGTGTGCATTTCTTTTGGAGGGATCCTCGTACTTCGTAATTCGACTCAGGCAGGATTGTGGAGAATATTGTTTATAATTTCATAACACTGTGTTCCTGTCCCCGTTGGTCGGGATTCCACGATTACCATGGGAATTTAGAATGATGTGATCCATGGGCGCCATCCCCATCGCCATACGGGATCTGAACAGCCACGCGTAACGAGCGCTAGAGAGAACAGATGAATTATTACTCGCTGGTACAGTTTCCGTAATTATAATAAATCGGCAACTCTTTTTAGTAAGAACCTACTTTATGCCGACGGAACACGCTTTCAGTGGGGATGTTAGAGACTTATGCAGCCATTCCCCACCCTGACAGCTCGAGGTTTGGATAGTTCTTAGATGACAGCTAACAGAAGTGTGGTAGCTTCGCGAAGACACGTCGACCTTGCTTTATAGGATTAAGATCGTGCTGCACACTCCATGTGGTGAAGATGATCCACCTGAAAGAAATTTATTCACAAGGTTGCCAGGGACAACTGCATCACTAAGATTCCACATATGTGTTTACTGAGTCCAGTCCCTACATCTCCAAGCACTTCAAGTCATCTCCCGTGTGCTCTTCAAACATGATTTATCGGGGTATCAGAATGACACCACCAAAAGCCAGGCCTTTCTCGATAAAGTTTCAGTTCTTGTACTGGATAGACGCTTTACATCACGTGTGAGACGAGAGCAATTTTCTAAACTGAAGACAATGTTGAGCCAAGTCTGCAGGCTTGCAAACAAATAGGAGTTGCGTTATTTGTTTATAAAGGGTATCAACATATTTTCTAGTAATATTCGTCAGGTATCTTTCTAATACCTGGTTGCTCGCTGTTTGATAAGCGCTCCAAACGTAATGAAGACGAATAGAAACACTGTCTAATATAGTGAATTTAAAAATTACAAAATTATATCGGATAAAATGCGAGAGACGTCAGAACCATCAAATTGGTCGACAAAGCATGAACGAAACAGAACTGCTTTATGAAGGGCATACCTCCAGTTACTTAATTGCCCAGTATTTGCTGGCTCTAAAGTAAATGAACAAGTCTTCGTATTGTAGTGAACGGAGGTACAAAATAACTGCACTGAGGTGACAAAAGACATAGCATACTGTTATACACATATACAGGTAGGCGTAGTATCACGTACACAGGGTATATAAGGGTAGTGTATTGGCGGAGATGTCATTCGTACTTAGGTGATTCGTGTGAAGAATTCTTGACGTGATGGTGGCGGCAAGACGAGAATTAACACTCTAGGTGGAACTAGACGCTTGTGACTTTTCATTTCGGAATTCGTTACGTATTTCAACACACAGAGAACCACAGTGTCAAGAAAGTGCGGAGAATACTAAATTCCAGGCCACACCTCTCAATACGGACAACGAAGAGGCGGATGTCCCTCCCTTAACGACCGAGAGCAGCGGTGTCCTTAGAGTTGTCGTGCTAACACACAAGCAGCACTGCGTGAAGTAATCACAGAAATTTATGTGGGACATACAGCGATCGTATCCGTTAGGACAGTGAGGGGAAATTTGGTGTTAATGTTCTAAAGCAGATTGGCAGCAGACGACCGATGCGAGTGACTTTGCTAACAGCACGACGTCACCTGCAGCGCCTCTCCTGGGCTCGTGATCGTATCCAGACGACTGGAAAACCACGGTCTCATCAGATGAGTCCAGATTTCAGTTGTTAAGACCTGATGGAAGGGTTTCAGATCATCGCAGACCCTCGATGTTACGGGCCCAAGTTGTCAAAAAGGCACCGTCCAAACTGGTGATGTCTCCATAATGGGCTGTGTCCGCGTGGAATTGACTAGGTCCTCTGGTCCCACCGATGTTATTTGGAGAAAATCTATATCCTTTCATAGACTTTGTTGTATAGCTAGAGAAGGCCGAAATGCACACGTTAAACTCCAAGCAGGCTGGCGTGAGGTCTGAAACAGGATACGTAATGAATGCTATAAAGAAAAGTACGTGGCTGCTGCAATACTTAACTTTAATTCATCATTTGAATACGTCGTTCTGGACGGTACGTTCAAGACTATAAACTGTTAATGGCGCCTTGCTAGGTCGTAGCCATTGACTTAGCTGAAGGCTATTCTAACTATATTCTCTGCAAATGAGAAAGGCTTCGTCAGTGTAGTCGCTAGCAAGACGTCCATACAACTGGGGCGAGTGCTAGTACGTCTCTCTAGACCTGCCGTGTGGTGGCGCTCGGTCTGCAATTACTGACGGTGGCGACACGCGGGTCTGTCGTATACTAGCGGACCGCGGCCGATTTAAAAGCTACCACCTAGCAAGTGTGGTGTCTGGCGGTGACACCACAGACTTAATGTTCCGAAACAACGATGGAATTTTTATGGGTGTCAATACGCCATGTCAGTGAGCCACGCTTTTTCGCGACTCGTTTGAAGAACGTTCTGGAGAGTTCAAGCGATCTATTTGGCCTTCCTGACCGCTTTACATGAAACCCTCTGAAAAATTACGGGGCATAATCAAGAAGTCAGCATGTTCACGAAATCCTCCACTGGCAACACCTTCGTAATTATGGACAGCTATAAAGTCAACAGGGCTCAATATTTCTGCAGGAGACGTTGAGTGACTCGAGTCCATGACTCGTTGAGCTTCTGCCCTTTGCTGGGTGAAAGGAAGTCCGACACGATATTAGGAGGTATCCCACGACTTTCGTCTGCTCAGTGTACTGTAAGCGAGGGTTACATATATGCACGCTTAGCAGATATACAGTAATTCAGACATCACTGCATTTGTCGTGACACTAAGTACAGACATTAGCTCCGTTGTAGAGTAAGTTTAGGATACTCTGTCTTAATTTACGACATACCGATATTATGTTTCGGAACTGTCACAATATCATTTAGGCAGCATTATGACCAGGTTTTCTCATCGTTTACTTGCTTCTCTTAGTCTGAGGAGTCTTTATTACAAAACAGAGTCCACATGCTTATTTGTGTAAATAAGTGGTAATTTTGTCATGACATGTGTCAAGACAGTACCCACTTCTCACGCTGAAGTTTAAATAAGATTGATAAATACTCTACGGGCCATTAAAATTGCTACACCAAAAAGAAATGTAGATGATAAACGGTATTCATTGCACAAATGTATTATACTAGAACTGAAATCTGATTACATTTTCATGTAATTTGGGTGCATAGATTCTGAGTAATCAGTACCCAGAAAAATCACCTCTGGCCTAATAACTGCCTTGATACACCTGGGCATTGAGTCAAACAGAGCTTGGATGGAGTGTACAGCTACAGCTGCCCATGCAGCTACAACACGATACCACAGTTCATCAACAGTAGTGACTGGCGTATTGTGACGAGCCAGTTGCTCTGACACCGTTAACCAGACGTGTTCTGTTGGTGAGAGAACTGGAGAATGTGCTGGCCAGGGCAGCAGTCGAAAATTTTCTTTATCCAGAAAGGCTCGTACAGGATCTGCAACATATGGTCGGACATTATCCTGCTGAAATGTAGTGTTTTGCAGGGATCGAATGAAGGGTAGAGCGACGGGTCGTAACACATCTGAAATGTAACGTCCACTGTTCAAAATGCCGTCGATGCGAACAAGAGGTGACCGAGACGTGTAACCAGCGGCACCCCATACCATCATGCCGGGTGATACGCCAGTATGGCGATGACGAATACACGCTTCCAATATGCGTTCACCGTGATGCCGCCAAACACGGATGCGACCATCATGATGCTGTAAACATAACCTGGATTCATCCGAAAAAATGACGTTTTGCCATTCGTGCTCCCAGATTCGTCGTTGAGTACACCATCGCAGGCGCTCTATCCCCGGTGATCGTTCCCGCTCTATCACAGAAGGCCGTCGCCAAGATGCCGTCAGTTGTAAGGGTGCCTGTCCATGCACCACTCCAGCAGCACTGCAAGGAGAAGGGCGCCATGAAGATACCAGACACCCCATCGGCAACGACGTTTACGCAGCAAGCCACGGAGGTGAGCTGTGTCAAGGAAGAAAAGTAACCTGAACTCATCGCGAAAGCGCGAGTAGCCGGCATGCAACTTGCCGAAGAGGACGCAGTGCAGCTCTCCGACCACGGAGCCGTGCTCGAAGACCAGATACTAAAAGTGTGAGCCATGCAGTAACAGAAGCGGTCGGCACAGCGAACTGCACCAAGTCGCCACTGACACTATATCGAGATGCGTGATACCAACTGCTAACGTAAACTAACCTTGCATGTTCTGTCACAGCAAGAAATCTGCTGTTGCTCTTACTATCTGTCCAAAATGTCGAGGAGATTTCTTTCCCTTGACACTTGCCTTGGCACTTTATTCCCCCGTCTGCCCTTAGAACCACTACTCTCCATCGCTTTTCGACCTATCACCTCATTGAACCCTTGTTAGTGGGTAATCTTACTCAGAGGCGAGGACATCACGGCCCCACATCTCTTTGAAGGGTTACTTCCAAGGTTTACTTCCATGTAATAATAGTTTTGATATAGACAGTTGTGATATCAATAAACATTTCGTACTTTTAATTGATCGCCTGGCGATGGGAAACTTTGCCTCTATTATTTATTTTGTTTTGAATGTTACATTCCCTTTTCTCCTTTTCTATCCTTGTGTGAGTGATCATATGAAGGTGAGAGTAGACAGAGTGATGTAAAGACAATACCAACTTAACCTGGTGCGGAGGTTCATTAAAGGGAAGTTAGCACCAAAGATAACCTAGCTGCAAGTGTACGAGTCGTCAGGTTGGTCACAGGAGTGGTCGTCGTACCCCCACCACCGAAGTTTGGACTGGGGTGCCGTCGTCGGGGAGCACGCTATGTGCTAGACTAGTGGGGCCTGGAGAGATGAGTGCAGGCAGCCGGATGCAGTTTTTCATATTTGGGTAACAAAGGAAGGTATCAGTATGTATTATCTCGTCGTGGGTAACGCGAATGATGTGGGTTTTAAGTTTCATTTTGTCAATAAAAGTTTTACTTTTGTGTAAATTATTATGATTTTTATGGAATAAGTGAAAGAAAGTAGGAACTTAGTCGTGAGTGGACGTGGAGCATGGACCTTCAGTTAACGCCGTTATTTAGTTTGCTAGAAGCTTTTATTTGTTGTTCATTTATGCAAAATGTTCTTTTTGTTGCAGTAACAGTATAATTTTGGAACATAAGTAATTTTAAGTATTTTCTATGGATGACGTTGCTTGGGGGCTTAATTATATAAATATGAAATGCAAATACTTTTTAAATTTTTAGTAGCTAACTGTCCGGTTACGCTGTGTCGTAAACGGTTGGCCCTGACTAGTTTTAGTACGCAATCTGACTGCATAGAATAACAACAAAGAATGAAAGAAAATTTCCGTTAACACAATTAATTAATTAAGTCCGCAGCAACTATAAAACGTACTAAACCAAAGCACAAGTGTAACTGTTCTGTGTGTGGAAGTGTGATTCAACGTACACGTCTGGCACAGTTCTTCTTCAATAAGACAAGAAGTTTTAAATACCATTTATACTGAAGCAATTAAAAAAAAATACTATAATTGCGCAAGAAAACCAGACTTACACTCTAATACAAGAACACAAGCCAGATGCCTTGTTGACTGAACCTGTAATGACGCATTATTTAAGACATTGAAATAATAAAAAGAAAAGGGAATTTTTTTTACCTTCATATATATTGACGAAAAGCACTCTGATCATTACAATATCTCCATTCGAACAACATCTGCTGTCTAGCCCATCAAACAACTGCATACAACATGGCCACAAATAGCACAGCTATCAATATCCTCTCAGCAAGATCTGCCCAAGCACTCATTACGACGACATCACAACAACGACTTGACTCCTACTACTTCTCAACAAGCACTGACTACTGCCACATCTCGACAAGCACTCTCCACCACGACTTCTCGACACGAACTGCCAGTGGAGGCGGCTGAATAATACTCTTTGGCGCAATCTCTGGCGCTGTGGCTCAGTGTAGCCACCTTTCGACGTACATGGGCACATTTTGGCCCCATTTGTAACATGCCTGTTAAAATGTTGTTAAAATATAATGTCGTGTCTCTTCGATCATGTTCTAAATTCAGTTAATTTTGTACTGGTTTAATAACTTTCTGCATTGAAGTATTTTTTTGCATCATACTTTGCCTCCATTTTCGTGGTAAAGCCAGCAGTACTACTTGTCCCACTGCCTAGATTAAACTACGTACTCACATGTTGCACCGAAGTTAATAACTAAGTATTACATTGTCCACTTCAGAAAGTAAATTCCATATGTGTTGCTTAATTACAGTCTTCACTCTACTGGTAATGAACCAGACACTTACTAAATATGCGGGCACTTGATAACTTTGCAGAAATTTACGCATCACTTACAAGTAGATCTCGGTCTACGTCCTATGTTGTCCTAACTGAATGTGCACATAATTGAATTGGGGTCTACAGTGAAGTTGAAAGTTGAGTGGATCGTTAATTTTCCTTTCCATTAGTTTTCAAGGCAAGAAACGAGTGACCATAATGCTATAGTTCGGGAAACTATTGCTGGTAAATGCTGCAATTGTATTGCCAAGGTGATTCCCCCTTGTGGGTGTGTGAGCTCACTTGACAAAACTGAATTCCACCTGATGGGAGATAACGTAGGTCGCTGTAAATTTTGGGGAGCTCTCTTTCCAACACTGTATGGCAAGCACGAAGATCTCGTTTCTTAATGTTAGTGACATCAATGCTGGATAGTAAAAACCTGTCCCTGAATGCACCAGCAACCACAGAGTAGTTTACTGCAGCTGTGTGACTCAACCAGCGTTCATTAACAAGATAAACTCGGAGACTTGTTTAGCTTCTACAGCCAGGAAGTTGGCATGGTGATAGATCACAAAGTCAGCAAGCCAAATATGACCCACCAGGCTGTGTGATGGGATGGCACTTGTTGCTGACCACACAAAACATGCCAGAATCGACAGTTCATGCCAGATCGATGCTCTGGCCTTGAGCGATAAGACTTCTGCATGAGGTAATATGTTTGATAGCTCAGGATGCGGTGATTTTGTTGGTGACGATGATGATGGTGGTTGTGATGATGTGTATGTCACTGGTCTCGGATGAAACAGTGAGGCTACTGCATTACAGACCTGTGCAGCCAGTTAGGGAGTCTGGACTGGAGCAATGATAATTAACACATCAAATCAATGATATGATGAGTCCATATCCAGATTGCTCCAAACTTCTGCAAGGGAAGAGGTGAGACTGACAAATATCATGTGCACGCACATGCAATAAACGTATACAACTGTGAATCATTATTATAGTTTCTGATAATTACACTGTGGTTCACCAGTGGTAATAAGTGACTTAAGCCTTCACAATTTCCATTATTTCTGATACTGCACATGTATTCCAATATTTTCTCATTCAATAAAACATTCACATATATGACTACACTGTTATCAAGTATGTCAAACATAAGAGAAAACACACATCATAAGCACACAATGTAACCATGCATTGTTATTATTGTTAAAATAAGCAGTAATTCTCACGTATCTGCTCATCGAAGATAAGTGTTATTCCCCATGAGACCTCACGAGATAATGATGTTGTGGCATGTAGCAGCTCGATGTCAGTAGCACATACAGGAAAAAATACAAATACATGAGCACTGCATGCAATCATGGAAAAAGATTTCAATACACATTTATATACTATAAATATACTATATACTATAAGGTACGCTTGCATTTGGCCCCATGCAGGTCATGCATTGGGAATCAGTATGTTCATCATTAAGATCTAGAAGCACATTGCTACTGTCCTGCTAACAAGATATGTATGAGGGTATTAATATCACATAGAAAAAACATAAGTATCTTCTATTTTCTTTGTAATTAGGCATGACAGGTATATAGGTATACTTGCATGTGTATGAATCATTCAGAAGGAGAGCCATACTTTGATCATGAAAGGTGGTCACTGTATGTTGTCATCATGCGATAAATGAGGATGCTTGCCCACAACAGCACCTTTAGCACTAGTGTACTGATGTTTCATATACACTCCTGGAAATTGAAATAAGAACACCGTGAATTCATTGTCCCAGGAAGGGGAAACTTTATTGACACATTCCTGGGGTCAGATACATCACATGATGACACTGACAGAACCACAGGCACGTAGACACAGGCAACGGAGCATGCACAATGTCAGCACTAGTACAGCGTATATCCACCTTTCGCAGCAATGCAGGCTGCTATTCTCCCATTAAGACGATCGTAGAGATGCTGGATGTAGTCCTGTGGAACGGCTTGCCATGCCATTTCCACCTGGCGCCTCAGTTGGACCAGCGTTCGTGCTGGACGTGCAGACCGCGTGAGACGACGCTTCATCCAGTCCCAAACATGCTCAATGGGGGACAGATCCGGAGATCTTGCTGGTCAGGGTAGTTGACTTACACCTTCTAGAGCACGTTGGGTGGCACGGGATACATGCGGACGTGCATTGTCCTGTTGGAACAGCAAGTTCCCTTGCCGGTCTAGGAATGGTAGAACGATGGGTTCGATGACGGTTTGGATGTACTGTGCACTATTCAGTGTCCCCTCGACGATCACCAGAGGTGTACGGCCAGTGTAGGAGATCGCTCCCCACACCATGATGCCGGATGTTGGCCCTGTGTGCCTCGGTCGTATGCAGTCCTGATTGTGGCGCTCACCTGCACGGCGCCAAACACGCATACGACCATCATTGGCACCAAGGCAGAAGCGACTCTCATCGCTGAAGACGACACGTCTCCATTCGTCCCTCCATTCACGCCTGTCGCGACACCACTGGAGGCGGGCTGCACGATGTTGGGGCGTGAGCGGAAGACGGCCTAACGGTGTGCGGGACCGTAGCCCAGCTTCATGGAGACGGTTGCGAATGGTCCTCGCCGATACCCCAGGAGCAACAGTGTCCCTAATTTGCTGGGAAGTTGCGGTGCGGTCCCCTACGGCACTGCGTAGGATCCTACGGTCTTGGCGTGCATCCGTGCGTCGTTGCGGTCCGGTCCCAGGTCGACGGGCACGTGCACCTTCCGCCGACCACTGGCGACAACATCGATGTACTGTGGAGACCTCACGCCCCACGTGTTGAGCAATTCGGCGGTACGTCCACCCGGCCTCCCGCATGCCCACTATACGCCCTCGCTCAAAGTCCGTCAACTGCACATACGGTTCACGTCCACGCTGTCGCGGCATGTTACCAGTGTTAAAGACTGCGATGGAGCTCCGTATGCCACGGCAAACTGGCTGACACTGACGGCGGCGGTACACAAATGCTGAGCAGTTAGCGCCATTCGACGGCCAACACCGCGGTTCCTGGTGTGTCCGCTGTGCCGTGCGTGTGATCATTGCTTGTACAGCCCTCTCCCAGTGTCCGGAGCAAGTATGGTGGGTCTGACACACCGGTGACAATGTGTTCATTTTTCCATTTCCAGGAGTGTATGCACTTCATTGCCAATTACATCAGCCTGAAGAGGAGCCAGTGAGACCCTCTTCTTTATATTTCCCTTTGGCATGTGCATCCTAACCTGCTCATGCTGGTGATGCTATTGGCAGCCTGTACATACCACTGACAAGTGCATTTTTCATCATACTGAAACGACCTGATAGGCCTGGTCCAGTAAGAAAAATACCGTTCCATGAAGGTACTTTACAGTACACAAGCAGCCAGTATATATACACACATAATCACAGTAACTCAAATCACACTGCAACATTCGCATTATTGTGATTGCAGCATATGCATTATTAAAAATGCATGGAAGTGCGACTGTACAGATCAATATCGGCATATGTGTCTAATATGCTGACGCTCATGATGCAGCCATCAGCTTACACAATTTCGCTGATGTGCTCACATTTTAACATCTTGACGTATCCCAACATGCCAAGCACTGCAAATAAAGTATGACTGCACAGTGGTATTTCATGGTATGCAAACAGCCAGTGCAGATAAGTGTAATTTCTGGTATGGTAATCACGCCATAGCATTCTTCGCACTGTTGCGAGTGCAATGAGTGCGGTATCAACGCCTGAGCAGATAAATGCCTCAGATCATCCCACAGTGTTGGTAGCAGTGTGATTGCCGCTTATGTAGTGCCATGAGAAAGCTGGCCTGGCCGTCAGTTTCCATGCTGCACACATTTTGGTGCACACATGGACCTGTCAGTGCAGAACATGGAGCCACATTTTCCAAATGTGTTGTCGGCAATAGATTGGCAATTTAGTGTTTACAGAGAGGCCCAAACTGGAATATAGCAGCAGTTGCCAAGGGGCCACTACTTTCAGTTCCTGCTTTGTACAGATGTATTCTCTAATAATAATTCTCCAAATTTTCACGACCAGCATAGGGAGAGTAATTAAAATAATTACCTGATGCTTGTAAGTGGGGTGGTGAAGTATGTGAATTAATTTGTTCATTCATCGTCCAGCTTAACGGTGTGTGTACATTTTCTAAAGCAAACATGTAACTGTTGCTGTTTTTGCCGTCATACATATGCTTGCGTCTTCGAAATGGTGGGTATGTATTTCCTAGAGACAGCATACTGACGCAATCTTGAAGATATCATGCAGCCACGACACGTTTTGGCGGTCTTCGATGCAAATTTTACCGTTTATAAGATCATAGATTCTGAGTGATAGCACAATATTTTCCTATGATGTCCCTTCATCAACCCAAAATTTTCTACGATGTTAGTTCGTAAGCCTTGATGTTTATTGTACTAAAGGGTGTGGGCAAACGATCGACAGTGAAATACTTCGTTAATACTAGTCCATCACTGTAGAATGCAGCAAATCCAATATCTTCAATTTGAAATTGTTAACACTCGTTGTTAGACACATGCATGTCCATAACTATGTTTGCATTTTGAGAAGTCAATGTGAGGTATGATGAATGTGGCGCAGTACCTCTACATTTATACTATATGTTGTAATTTTCGCTAAGAAAAGAGTAATTTACGATACAGTCATGTAGAAATAATGATTATGCTGCTGTGCCAGTAGGGAAGTTTTACAATGATTAAATTCAATATGCACATTTGCAGTTCCACTTTTAATGGCCTCATTTTGCTTTGAGCAATCAATCACCACTATGGTTGCTGATTCCTTAAGTTTCTTAGGACTGAGCATACATCCAAATTCATCACCCACATAGTACAAAGAAGAAAACCGTGCATACGTATCACATAGTACACCAACGTTGCTATTCTTCGAGTCATTCTGTAAGTAATTGTATGAAATATACTTTGCATTTAAGTACACTTTACAGTGATTAGTTTAAAGTTGTCAAATATGCTTGAATACTTTTTCCGATTTCCTCCTTTCTGTGCTTGTAGAAATAGAACAGTAAATCAAGGCATTTCTAGTTAATCAGACGTTGTCCATTGTCTTTTATAATTCGCTGGCGCGACTCAATACTTTAAAATTTCCCATGAATATAAAGTTCATGTTAGCTGTGACATACCCTAAATTTCAATCGCTCTTCATCTAATATTGACAAATGAGATAATTTCCATAACAAGTTATCCAGCACAGATTTAATCTCTGCGTCTGAGGCTTTTTGAATGTATGAGCCGTTCTAAGCAGCACTTCATTCTTGAATCTGCTCCCGTTTGGCGTTCGTAGCGATACATTTATTATCCTCAAAGAAGGCCTTAAAATTCTGCATTAGAGCCAATTTGCCAAAGCTGGTATCGATCGTTCCATCTATGAACTATATTGTTTTTTCTAGTGCATTCAGGTCTGAAGTTAATGCAGATGTTTTGAGAGCCGATGTGATTCCAACACTTCTTGTGTCGAGCTCAGTACCATTATGATCATAACTTATTTCTTGAAATTGAAAGGCGAACGCATTACGAGTACGTTGTGATGTTGCAGTATGCAGGAATCTTCTGTCCTTCTTCATGCCCATTAATCTTCCTTTAAAACATAGGAAAGTGTTGCTTGGAAGTGTTAACTGATCTTGATGTTGAAGGTGTTAAAGGTTGTTGAAGCACTGGCTTTCTGGGAAAAATATTCCTGACCAATTATGCAGATATCATACTGAACAGCATTTCTTATGAGGAGCGACGTCATTGCGAGGATACGGTCCTGTCAGTTTAAATAATTCATAATTCGCAATTGTTATTGTATTCTGGTTCCGCAGCAAAGTGGTCTTCTGATGTGTACATTCATTGTGTTCCTACATTGTACCCATAATGCTGCTTCAGAAGAATACATGACAAAATTTGTACTCCACAAATATTCAACTAGATTCCCGTCCTGATACATGAAATTCTATCTGAGATGGTCTGATGTCTGAACAGGCATTGGAGGTAAATTGAACTGCTAGACATCTATACAATTTTGTACCCTGAAACCACTGTGGGGAAAAATCCCTAGATCGTGTGAATTACTCTATAATTAAGGTATGAATTGTTCCGATATTATACACAACACATATAATGCTAATAGGAAGAATATTCACTTGCGGATTTGATTCGTAAATTTTGTCACTATTAGAAAAACAACACTGGATCCTCGAGTAGCCTAGTAGTGATCATATTGAGCCTTCATTGCCAACGTCCGTTGCCTGTTTTGCTGTTTGTATCTCTGTTTCAAGCGTATTAACGTTTCTATGTAACTTAAAGCGTTGTACAGTTCCATTTATATACACTTTCTAAACATGAGTATTATATGAGTCACGAGGATTTCCACAACTTTAACACTTCCTAGATGTAGTTTATTGAACCTCTGAGTAATGTTAGGAATGCTGTAATGTGTTTCCAGACCAGTCAACGAAATACTTCACTTCCGTTTGCTTGGATCTATTGTGGTTAGTAGTTAGCTCCTAATAACGAAGAGTGTTCTTTTAAACTAAGTTTGCACAGCATCATACTAACCTTAGCTGATGTAGCTATATGAATAGTGCTTGTTTTTATGCTTTTGTAAAGAAATATTAAGAATTCTTTTGGTAACGTCGAAAATTTCAGAATAGGTGGTTCCTGTCGGTATACTACAGGCATAATATTTCAAGTGGGTTCATACTACTGTACAGTTCAAAGAAGTTGAGTGTATTTCTGGTACTTTTAACATATGCAATACTCACAAAGTGGAGACTAGGGTAGCAGGTTATATGTGGCGTGCACATGGGGGTCTTTAGTCAGGATAGCGAAATCCCTCCCCTGGCCCGATAAAATGCCTTCTGGGTCCAGATTGAGTAGAACTCGTACCAGCAGATCGAAAAAAATAAAATGTTAACATGGTATTAGCTAACTATAGGAGCGTCCATGGGAAGGTGCTAGAACAAATCTCCCTTCTAAACAGTATCAATAGTATCGGGGACAGAAAAGAGAATGAACCTACATATATTCTTACATAACAAGGAAACTGTACATGGTGAAAATTATTGAACTACACGAAAAAAAACGTAAATTATTTACGAACTACGGTGTACACACTCTTTGTTATGTGAACGTCACTACAGATATTTAAATTTAGGTTATGACATGTTCGATACACCTGCCGTCATTGTCAATAATGTGGCGCAGGCTGATAGCGAAGTTCTGCATGACCCGCTGAAGCGTTGGAACATCAAAGCCGTCGACGCCCCCATGAACGTCTGTTTTCAGCTCAGCAATAATTTTTTGAGTTATTGCTGTATACCTTGGCTTTAATGTAGCCTGACAAAAAGCAGTCACAGGTGTTTAGATCCGGAGAATATGGCTGCCAAACAAGGCCCATGCCAGTGGCTTCTGGGTACCCCAGAGCCAGAATGCGGTCCCCAAAGAGCTCCTCCAGAACATCACACACTCTCCTACTTTCATGGACTGGAGCTCCATTTTGCATGAACCACAACTTGTCAATGTCTAGGTCACTTTCGATAGTGGGGAAGAAATCATTTTCCAAAATCTTTACTTACCGTTTTAGTCACCGTACCATAAAGGAATAACTGTGACTGGACATTGCGCACTTCGGAGTCAGCCGTTCAGGATGACGTGAATTCTCGATCGCGAAATGCGCATTTTCAGTCCCCAAAATACGCCAGTTTTGCTGATTGAGGAACGCACCCAAATGAAAGTGAGCTTTGTCGCTAAAGAACGCCCTAACGCAAACCGTTCAGAAGTATGACATTTTTATTTCATATAGTTCAATAATTGTCACCGTGTACTACATTCTGAGTGAAAGTGGTCCATTGATTGTGACCGGGCCAAATATGTCATGAAATAAGCATCAAACGAAAAAACTACAAAGTGCGAAACTCGTCTAGCTTGAAGGGGGAAAGCAGATGGCGCTATGGTTGGCCTGCTAGATGGCGCTGCCATAGGTCAAACGGATATCAACTGCGTTTTTTAAATAGGAACCCCTATTTTTTATTACATATTCGTGTAGTATGTAAAGAAATATGAATGTTTTAGTTGGATCACTTTTTTCGCTTTGTGATAGATGGCGCTGTAATAGTCACAAACGTATAAGTACGTGGTATCACGTAACATTCCGTCAGTGCGGACGGTATTTGCTTCGTGTTACATTACCTGTGTTAAAATGGACCGTTTACCAATTGTGGGAAAGGTCGATATCGTGTTGATGTATGGCTATTGTGATCAAAATGCTCAACAGGCTTGTGTTATGAATGCTGCTCGGTATCCTGGACGACATCATCCAAGTGTCCGGACCGTTCGCCAGATAGTTACGTTATTCAAGGAAACAGGAACTGTTCAGCTACATGTGAAACGTCAACCACGACCTGGAACAAAAGATGATCCCAAGTAGGTGTTTCAGCTGCTGTCGCGGCTAATCAGCACATCAGTAGCAGACAAATTGCGTGAAAATTGGGAATCTCAAAAACGTCGGTGTTGGGAATGTTACATCAACAATGATTGCACCCATACCATATTTCTATGCACCAAGAATTTCATGGCGACGACTTTGAACGTCGTGTACAGTTCTGCCACTGGGCACAAAAGAAACCAAGAGACGATAACAGATTTTTTGCCGCGCTCTATTTAGCGACGAAGCGTCATTCACCAACAGTGGTAACGTAAACCGGCATAATATGCGCTACTGGGCAACGGAAAATCCACGATGGCTGGGACAAGTGGAACATCACCGACCTTGGTGGGTTAGTGTATGGTTGCGGCATTATGGGAGGATGCATAATTGGCCCCCATTTTATCGATGGCAATCTAAATGGTGCAATGTATGCTGATTTCCTACGTAATCACAAAGCGAAAAAAGTGGTCCAACTAAAACATTCACATTTCTTTACGTACTAGACGAATATGTAATAAGAAATGGGGGTTCCTATCTTGACAGCGCCATCTAGCGAGCCAACCATAGCGCCATCTGGTTTCCCCCTTCAAGCTACACAAGTTTCGTTCTCTGTAGTTTTTCTGTCGCGGCCAAACACCTCAGGAAATAAGCGTCAAACGAAAAATATATATATAAAAAATAAAGTTTAGCCTCACCTCGGTTTCGAGAGTTTCGAAACCTGTACAGAAAACTGGAATTGAGATTGACATGAACTTCCTTTCCACCCTTTTTACTGCTCATGAAAACCACGCACTGCATGTTGTACTGCCATTCAGCGAGACCTTCGGAGGTGGTGGTCCAGATGGCTGTACACACCGGTACCTCTAATACCCAGTAGCTCGTCCTCTTGCATTCATGCATGCCTGTTTTCGTCGTGATATACTAACCTCAAGTTCATCAAGGCACTGTTAGTCCAAATTGTCCCCCTCTTCAACGGCGATTCGGCGTAGATCCCTCAGAGTGGTTGGTGAGTTGTGTCGTCTATAAACGGAACTTTTCAATCTATCCCATGCATGTTCGATAGGGTTCATGTCTGGAGAAAATGCTGGCCACTCTAGTTTATCGATGTCGCTATACAGAAGGAAGTCATTAACAAAATGTGCAGAATTAGGGCGCGAATTGTCGTCCATGAAGTCGAATGTCGCCAATATGCAGCCGATGTGGTTGCACTGTCGGTCGGAGGATGGCATTCACGTACAGCCGTTACGGCGCCTTCCATGACCACCAGCGACGTACGTCGGCCTCACATAATGCCATCCCAAAACAGCAGGAAACCTCCATCTTACTGCACTCACTGGACAGTGTATCTAAGGCGTTCAGTCTGACTAGCTTGCCTCTAAACACCTCTTCAATCAGAAGACGTATGTGACACTCATCGGTGAAGAGAACATGTTGCCAATCCTGGGCGGTCCATTTGGCATGTTGTGGGGCCCATCTGCACCGCTCTGCATGGTGTTTTGGTTGCAAAGATGGACCTCGCCATGGACGTCGGGAGTAAAGTTGCGCATCATGCAGCCTATTGCGCACAGTTTGAGTGGTAACACGACGTCCTGTAGCTGCAGGAAAAGCATTATTAAACATGGTGGCGTTGTTGTTAGGGTCCCTCCGAGCCATAATCCGTAGGTAGCGGTCATCCACTGCTGTAGTAGCCCTTGAGCAGCCTGAGCGAGGCATGTCATGGACAGTTCCTGTCTCTCTGTACCTCCTCCATGCTCTAACAGCATAGCTTTGGTTCACTCTGAGACGCGTGGGCACTTCCCGTGTTGAGAGCCCTTCCTAGCACAAAGTAACAATGCGTACGCTATCGAACAGCGGTATTGATGGTCTAGGCGTGGTTGAACTACAGACAGCACGAACTGTGTACCTCCTTCCTGGTGGAATGACTGGAACTGATCAGCTGTCGGACCCCTCCGTCTAATAGGTGGTACTCATGCATGGTTGTTTACGCCTTTGGCCGGGTTTTGTGACATATCTGAACAATCAACGGAACTGTGTCCGTGATACAATACCCACAGTCAATGTCTATTTGCAGGAGTTCTGCGAACTTTTAATGTGTATATATAAAATAACATTATTTGGGCAAAGACAAGATCAAAAATAATCATTAGATGCTTTTATTATAGATCCCCTTCCATAGCAGTAGTAATAGCAGGACAGCAGTTGGGGAGCATTTTTCTCATACATTTTTTGGTGATGTTAAGTTTTGAGTGGAGATTGTAACCTAGTAGCTACAGACGGTGATACTGAAATGATCAGGACCGGTGGTGGAGCAGCGAATCATGTGAAATTGTTCTAAGTGCTTTATCCGAAAATTGCCTTAGGCTGTTAATTAGAAAACCAACTCGTGAGGCTAATATTTTGTACATGCTATTGACAAACAACCCGAACTTCTTAACTCACTTAGAACAGGGGATCATCGATCACAAGGCCGTTAAGTATCACCGAATACGGTTGTAAACAGGAATACGAAGAAAGACACTAAGATCTTGCTGCTTAGCAAGAGAGGCATGAACCAGCTTCCAGGTCACCTGAGCGGTCGATACGAAAATTTCAACTCCAGCGCTAACAACGATGCGTATCAATCTACAATGTTCAAGAGCATTGCTAAATGAACCTTAGTTAGGTATGTTCCAAGCAAAGTTGTGAGGGGTGGAAAAAGCAAACCGTCGTCCAACAGTGATACTAGAAAACTGCTACAAAAGCTAAAAGAGTTGCGCTGTAAAATTTAAACTCAATCAGTGTCGCAGACAAACATAAGTAAAACGAAGCTCCAGTTAGCATTGGGCGAGCTATGCATCAAGCATTCAACAAATTCGAGATTAAATTCTGTCTACCGTGTTCACTGCAAACCCTATGAAATTTTGTTCTTATGTTAAATCAGCTAACGAATCGAAGCCATGTGTCCAGACACTCTGTGACCATAAAGACAGTGAAACACAGGACCAAACACGAAAGCCCGAAATATTAAAAGCCCTTTTCCAAAACTGTACCACAGGGGAAAATTGCACCGTCCTGCCTCTTTCAAAATGTATAACGACAGAACGGCTAATATCAAAATAAGTTACCATAGGATAGAAAAGCAGCTGAAATGGCTCAACAGAAGGAAGTCCACAGGTCCTGTCAGGATACAAATACGGTTCGGCAGCAGGAGTGTACCGTAGTATTTTGGAAAAGCGAAGTGATCCTGATGACTAGGGAAAAGGTCAGGTCATTTCCGTTTTCAAGATAGGTCGTCAAACAGATGCACAAAACTACGAACCTGTGCCTCTACTTCGGTTAGTTAAAGAATTTTGGAACGTGTTCCAGAGACCGACATGGGTTCCAAAATCAATGATCTTCTGAACCCCACCTCACTGTGTTTACCCATGAGACCGAGAAAGCAGTAGTTGCAGGCCCAGGTACATGTGATGATACTCGACTTCCAGAAGGCACTGGATAGAGTTTCGCACTGCCGCCTCTTGGACAAGATAAGAGCGTATGGAAAATAAGACCCTTCCCTAAAATACCTATGTAGAATTTTAAATAGAACGACTACATTTAATTAAATGTGAGTAAGGCTGATGCCGGAGAGAGATTCATTGGAACAATTATCAGGAAAAGTAGTCAATCAGCACAGGAAGTAACTTATAAAATATTGGTTCGACTTTTACTTGAATATTTCTCGTCAATGTGGGATGGTCCAAATTGCTCTAAGCACTATGGGACTTGATGTCTGAGGTCATCAGTCCCCTAGATTTAGAACCACTTAAACCTAACTAATCTAAGGACATCACACACAGTCATGCCCGAGGCATGACCGTAGTAGCAGCGCGGTTCCGGACTGAAGCGCCTGAAGCCGCTCGGCCACAGTGGCCGGCCAATGTGGGATCTGTGCGAGAGAGGACCGCTAGGAGAAATAGAGAAGACCGAAAGAAGAGTTGGGCGTTTCGTTACAGGTTCGTTTTGTAAGTACGAAAGTGGCATATGGATGATCAATTAATTCCAGCGGAGATGCTGCAATAGAGAGGTTCTTCATCGCGGTGTGGCCTTCGTTGAAATTCACAGAGTGTACGTTCCTGGAAGAGTTAACAAATATGTTGCTTCCTCCAATATATATCTTGTGAAAATAGCATGAAGATAAAGTTAGAGGGACTGGAGTCCGCACCGAGGCTTGCAGGCAATCATTCTTCCCATGACGCATTGGCAACTTGAACAGAATATGTGGGAAGTGACAGAAGTACACTTAGTACCCACCGCCACACACCGCAAGGTGGTTTGCCCAGTAGGGATGTAGACGTAGATGTAGATCTGTAATGGTGAATTATGTGTCTAGTAACAGAAGTACACTTAGTACCCACCGCCACACACCGCAAGATGGTTTGCCCAGTAGGGATGTAGACGTAGATGTAGATCTGTAATGGTGAATTATGTGTCTAGTAATGGAGGTAGAGGGCTTTTTTTATAATCAGACCCTTTCCTGCATGGTTTTGAATACAGTGCTTTGTTGATAGTTTCCACAACCCTATTAACGTCTTTAAGCTTCCTGTAGTTGTTCCTCTTCGTTACTCATTCTTTGAAGTTCGAGCCCTGGCGCCAGCTCCCCAGCCAAAAACCTGACTGCTTATAGCGCCGCAGAAGGAACCACTTGAGTGCGAGATCGCAAGAGGCCAATGTTGTTTAGGGCATTCGACGCAGCACGTATTATCTACCATACAACCACAATACTGGCTGCTAATGGCAACAAGGGACAGGACTGAAGGTAGGAAATGGTGAGCACAGCATGAGACTACCGAGCATAAATAAACTGGTTAGACGATGAGTAACTCAAAACTGTGCTATAGTGTTAATGGTGTTCATACAGTGCAGAGCAATGGCAACGACAAACCATTGCATTATAGCAACAACAACAGTTGCCGAAGCTTACATTTCGTCAAAAAGAAACACAAAGAATTTCGCCCAGTTAGAAAGAAGTGGCAGATGAAAAGTTAACATTTCTGCAATATGAGTCAGTGGAATGTGTTCTGAGGTACGAGCTCAACTGTGCGAACAATATATATGGGTAGTACAAAGCTGGCGATACGTGCTTAACAAGAAAAAGTCAGACAGGGAGCCAGAAATTCCGTCTCCAATGAAAGGTAGTGAAGGACATTCGTTAATCAAGAAACTGGTATTAAACATAATTACGTACACGGAAGAGCATCTGCAGCACGGTAAAAATAAATTAGAATGGATTTCGAATACATCTGCAGAAATATGATCGTGTAATGCATTAAAAATCTACGAATATTCAACGAGGGACAAGGTGCACTTGCTACAGATTCTGGTGTTTGCGCCTTCATGGATACAAAAAATGGTTCAAATGGCTCTGAGCACTATGGGACTAAACATCTTATGTCATCAGTCCCCTAGAACTTATAACTACTGAATCCTAACCAAAGGACATCACACACATCCAGGCCCGAGGCAGGATTCGAACCTGCGACCATAGCAGCAGCGCGGTTCCGGACTGAAGCGCCTAGAACAGCACGGACACCGCCGCCGGCTTCATGGATACAATTTACAGGGTGTGCCTGATTGTGACCTACTACGTTATGCACCTCAAATGGAGTCTGAGAAAGACTACAGTGATTTCAAATAAAGCATTAGCTGGTTGCATTCCTTCAAACAGTGCCACAGACCTGGAAGACGTAAGATAACGAAATTTCGAACAAAGCACCAACTTGACGACGCACAACAAACTGCAGAATCGGTCCGAAAATTTGTAGATGGGAAAAACAAACTTATTCCATTGTCCAGAAAGGAATTTTTCTATTTGAAGGAGAAGTTACTTATTGTCCTGTGAGAAGTTGGAGGCGCTCTGACCCACACGACCTTTCAAGGGCAGTAGGGAATATGTACGTCACAAGAAGCAAAAGTGGTGAAATGGGAGTAAGAGGACTAGAACTGTTGTATCTGTATAGTCCTGAAGCGCCACTGCAAACCGACCAACGCAGCGCTGCGAAACGACATCAAGAAGGCGCTGATCCGCAAGCCAATGGAAAGAACAGGTAACGCTACAGCTCCAGCGCTGGTCAGGCTGAGTTCGAAAGCGTCAGTGCTGAATAAGAGGAAGACGATAGTTAGCCTGCGTTGTGGGAGTAGTTATAGCGTGTAAAAGTAATTCCATGAAGAAGACACAGGAAGAACATGCAGCGGCCACGTAAAGAGAAATTAAATTATGATTCTTTCCTTCTTAGAAATAAAGTGTTCTATTAATCTGCGAGCGTTATATCCATATTATTATGGATTCGTGCCATTGCCCATCGCAACTTCTCTCCATCCTTGTCTGAGACACCGAGTGAGGTGGCACAGTGGTTAACACACTGGGTTCGCATTCGGGAGGACGGCGGTTCAAACCCGTCTCCGGCCATCCCCTAAATTGTTTCAGGCAAATGCCGATTTCCTTCCCCATGCTTCCCAAATCCGAGCTTGCGCTCTTTCTCTAATGGCCTCGTGGTCGACGGGACGTTAAACACTGATCTCTCCATCTCCTTGTTAGAGACAGTGCTGACTCTAACAGTAGCCGACACAACATTATGAACACTGCTTTTCGCCACTGTCTTGTCAAAATAACTTGCTTTGCTTGAGTCCTGGTCTGTGTATAAAAACCATACTCTTTAGGAGTGAACTAGCCCTCCAAGAAAGTGTGTGACGTTGCAGTTGATACCATCTGGAAAAATTGGACAAATTAAGCTTTGCGATGTTTGTTTTTTCCGTGCCTATAAAATGTATTACTGCACGATCTGCAGCTATGCCTTAGAAGATAGCCAGTTTCACAATAAGCGCCAAGGCAGAATGTTTCGCATTCGACTGTATGCCGTCACATTCGATCAGTTGTCGTCATACCATTACATCACTATGATTCTATATGCATTCTTTAAGAGTGTATGGATACTTACCTAGCTGAATATCCTGCACTGTCTGTAACTTACAAAGCATTCGCCTTCGATCTTGATGGTGCATACATTGGTGATCATATGGTACTTCGTTTTCCATTCGGTGTTCATGGTGCAAGTTAATGGTTTGTTCCGAGCATTTCTTGATTGTCGATAATGTCCATATTGTGAAGTGTGATACATATATTCCATAGACGATTGATCTCTGCACTTTCCGGACGCTCATTGTGTGGCGCCCTCCTGATCCGATTGGTGAGTTATTAGAAGCTAGTTTTTTTCCTGTCATAATAATTAACACATAACATTCTAATGAGCGTTATAAAGGATTGACATTGGCGACCTCGCACTCAAGGGTTTCCTTGTTTGGCACTGGTAGAAAACCTGTCATTTTAAAACTGTTTCTTTTTCTTCCTTTTGCTTTCAAAGTACTTTTACCCACTGCCACTACTGATTGGATGCTGTCTGTTTTAGAACAGTGTACAGGTTGTTTCTATTTAGTAATCTACACGCTGAATTCTAAATATGCTTCAAATTTTTTCCAACCACAATTTAACTTCCTATTTAAGTTTCTCGTGCACTGCTCCATCAATTACAAATGATGTAATGCATTGCACTATGCCTATGCCTATGCTTTACGAGTCAAAACAAAGCGTGAAAATCCTTATTTATGTTGTAGACAATATAGTGCGCCTTGCAGACATAATCTAGTATATTAATTCATTTTCACCATAAAAAATACGCTTTTCAGCCTCATTTCAAGTATCTGGAAAATTAAACTCAGCTGATGTGCTCCCTCAGACTCCTGCCATGGTACTACACGGTCTGAGGCTTATGTCACCTGTTTATAAACACCGATTAGAGGACGTTCATACAGCAGTCTTTCTCTGATAGGAATTTCTCTGATAGGAATCCTAGCAACTTAATTAAATCCTTGTTCCCTTGGCGTCTTACAACACGCTTTGTAAGAAACACTCGTGGTTCAGAGCTGTTCTATAATTCTTCTGCGTAAAAACGTCTGGCAATTTCTTCACCATCACCGTCCTTAAACATGTATGTTCTCGGGTTTGTACACTGCACTTCGGAAACAGTATTTCCGTTGATCAGTTTATAAAGGCGATACTTCTCAGTTTCGTATTTCAGAATAAATACCGAATAAATAAGTACCAATAATGCCAGAATAAATATCAAATCATCTGCTGACATGGATCCACAATCTTAATACAACTGTTTACTCTACTCAGAATTCCATTACCAGGCACATCAGTAGGTCCAATCACGATTGTACGATATCTAGTTCGATTTAACTCTTCCATTATTCGTGGGAGAATATCTAGATTCTTGTGTGACCCTTGAAGAGTAAATCTCCTTCTCATATAGTTAATTATTTTCCTGTTACAATATACCGAATACTCTCCGCTATGTGAGAGAATGTTTTTTAACCCGTATCATTCCATTACCGACTTTAAATGTCTTTTTTCTAAAATTCCTCTCTGTGATTGGTTCGAAGATTCTCAGACTTTAGTTTTGACATATCTGCAGCAACTGTTCGAACACCTGCGTAATTTGCATCCTTGTTTTTGCTTTCACAGACAGAGCCCATGCAAGTTTTGAAGGTGTATTTATCACTAATGAATTATATTAAAGCCTTCAATCGAATGCGAATCCTGATTTATATCTATGATACCAGTGTGCCACACCTCATCGAAAACTTAGATTATGAAATGTCTACATGCAGGATTTTGAAGCTCATAAATGATTGTCTCCATGATTACTAGATGATAAACCTTTCTTGAAGCTCTGGAATAGTTGATTTCATTTGCATGAATTGTATTTCCAGCTGTGTACGGTGCTGCGATTGGTTAGAATCATTCTATGGTTTCATTTTGGTCATCGTAGTATTCACCGAAGCGACAAATATCATAGTATATCTCCTAATATCGTGTCACACATCATTTTGCCTGAAATAGGGCTCCAAATTGTTGTGGCATGGGCTCAGCAAGTCGTTGGAAAAACCTGCCGAAATACTGAGCCATGCTGCCTGCATACCTGTCCACAATTAGGAAAGTGCTTCCAGTGCAGGGTTGTCTGCACGAGCTGATTTTCAGATTATGTGCAATAAATATTCGGCGGCATTCATGTCACACGAGCAGGGTGACCAAACTATTCACTCTAAATGTCCAGGATGTTCTTCAAACCAGTCGCAAACAACTGCGGCGTCATGACTTGGTGCATTGTCATTCATTAAAATTTGGCTCAAACTGATACCCAACAAGCCTAAGATATTATTTCCTGTCAGTTATCGGTTGAGTTAGCCCAGAGGACCCAGTCCTTTCTATTAAACACAGCCCACACCATTATGAAGCTACCACTAGCTTTCACAGTACATTGTTGATAACCTTGGTCCATGGTTTCGCTTGGTCTGCACTACATTCGAACAATATCATAAGTTATTACCAACTGAAATCGTAAACCATCTGACCATGCCACTTTTCCCAGTCGTCGGGGATGCAACAGATATGGTCAAAAGCCCAGAAGAGGTGTTGCAGCCGATTTCGTGCTCTTAAGAAAGGCACTCTTGTCTGTCACCTGTTTCCATACTCAGGCCTAATGGATACGTTCTTCGTACCCCCCACATTGATTTCTAAGGTTATTTCATGCCGTGTTGCTTGTCTGTCAGCACTGACCACTCTATGCAAACACCTCTGCTCTCGGTTGTTACGTGAAGGCCGTCGGCCGCTGCGTCGTCCTTGATGAGAGGTAATGCCGGCTCACTTACGACACTGTGGCTTTCGGAAAATTGAATTCCCTAAGGATTTCCGAAATGGACTCTCCCATGCCTCCAGCTCCAATTATCATTATTCGTTTAAAGTCTGTTAATTCCCGTCGTGAGGCCATAATCACGTCACAAACTTTTTCGTATTAATCACCTGAGTACAGATACAGCCCCGCCAATGCACTGCCCTTTTATATCTTGTGTACATGACACTGCGACCAACTTTGTATGTCAATATCGTTATGCCATGATTTATGTTACTTCAGGTTATACACTCCAGAGGTAGAGTGTTCAGCCTCAGTTTTAGGCTGAAAGTCAAAGTCTTCGCTTGTAAGATGTAAACCTCTGAAATCGTGTTTAGTGATATTACTGTACTTCTTCCTTTTATGGAATTTTACTCGCTCTTTTTGGGTGTTGCCTTTCCTACGCACATTAGCCATACGTAATATTTCAGCATATGTTTGTTACTCTGTCGATAGATAACTATTACGAACTGAAGCTTTGAAAATTATTGTATCTAATAAACCAAATGTTATCTCAAATTTCATATTGCTGACACTTTTTGTAGCCTCAGTTGTATGAATGTGGTGGTTACATAGTATAAATATCTCATCCTTGCTTACTCCATTTCTGATTTCTGATTCTGTATCACTCTTTTCATGTGCGTAATTTTCAACGGTGTTTGCTTCTTCCCCATCTTCATTTTCATCTGCTCTTTTCGTTTTGTTCGTAACCAATAATTATTTCTATAAAACAGATTTCTGCACTTCTGTAATTTTATGCTTTGACACCAACATGCTGTTGTATTCTAAGTCAATTTTGTGATGACGTACGTCTTATATATACGCTGTGATATCACAGGACGATGGGATGCAACTTTCACATCTCTTCCCCTGACAAATCTAAGTGCATCCATTAGTACTGCATTGACTACAGCATTTCTGCCATTCAACATCTTACCATTGCTAGCTACAACCTGGATAAGACTTTTCGTTTCCGATATTGCTGGATTCATTGTCTCGATTTTTCTGTCAACATATATATGTATTTACTGTTCACTTTCGTAACGAGTGTAAAACACCTGTGCAAATAAGTCCATAGCCTACAGTATATGAATACAGCAGCATATTGGTGCACTGTCTTTCAAGCAGAAATCCTGACAATAACCCAATTTCTTTAACCACAAAGCCATGTTGCATTTGATCTAGCAATCGTTTCATAAACTAACATAATCGCTGAACGTCATGTCTGTTCCTACATGCTTAATTATGTTTTAAATTTGCATTGTCCAGTTTGAATGTGATACGAAGGTTCGTACTAATCTCTACCTACTGCTTTGGATTTGTGGAACACACTGGCTTAAATAAGATACATCAGCTACCAGATGACAGCTGAAACAAAACTACAGCAGTTGTGTATCAGACACTGGTTTTCTACCATACTGTTGTCAAATGTGAATACACTGTTAGGTTTCACTTTCTCAATTGATGGCATATAGCTGCTTTCGCCGAATGTCTGGTAGATTACTACTTCAATGCTATGCAAAATTTCCTGTAATAGTTGATATTTCGGTTGAAATACGGTTCTTCAAAATATAAATACATGCTCCAAGCTAATCCCCTCAGAATATATGATCAGAGATAAATGAGGTTAGTATTCTGGCGGTATAACAATCAAAGAATTTATGTTGTCAGGAACTAGCAAAACATTCCTGTTAATCTTCCAGTTCCAGTATCAGTGCACGATTAGTTGCTTACTACAATACTCTTGTGATGAGACTGTTTCATCCATTCGGTCATGGTGACAACTTTTCATTTACAGCATCATAATAAACAAACAAATAACACATGTACATCCCTTACATGCTTTTATTTATAAATTCTCCCATATAGCAGCTACAAGAAAATAATTAAGTAAATTTGTAGTTCCGTGACTATATCTCGCATCATTCATTTACATTTGTATCGCCTCAAAGTGCTGTGATTCCCAGAGGCAACATCCGCAACACGCACGACAAGTGCGCGGGCAAGGAACAGCACCACTCATAAACGGGGCAGCGACGTCGGTAGATGCCTGGGTAAGTTACTGGCAGGTAACCAGGAGGTGGTACCAGGATAAAGATGCCTCACTACCTCCAGCCAGAGGCCGCTATAGTACCATCTATCCACGTCACTGCCGGTCATATGTGCAGAGAGGGCAGCACGTCTCTTCCAGAAGAACGGATATTTAAGCAGACTCAGCGACAGCAATGGGCAGTTCGCGTCTGCGATTAGTATATGCGTCATCCTGCAGAAGGAGTGGAGTGTAGTTGCTGTGTAATTTTTGTTCTGTTGTGCCCTCCTGAAAGGAATAAAGAACCATAGTGAACTTCCGCCAGGGCTTGTCATTAGGACCCAATCTAGGAACATTATACAAAGAATGAATCGTAGAGCTGAACGATGGTTTCCTCCCGTCCATCTCCATTATATTGCTCACGCATTCTTATTGAACAAGCTTAGCAGACACACTAGGTCGTGCTCTATTGCGTAGCTAGCAAGCATTAGATTTTTGAAGGTTTGCTCCTGTATACGTGTGCACAGCATGTCGTCAAATATTTTAACTGTTTGAGAGGAGTCTTCTGAAGAGACCACCAAGGGAGGGTATACGTCTTCATGGAACAAGGGAGAAATCTGCACTGGAACACCACACATACGATTCCTCTCATTCAGAAATAATGTTACCTTGACATCACTAAATTGTAGGTTTTCAAATACCCCCACTAGGTAAAATTCGCTATCCAACTTCATACCCACACTGAAAGTCTAGTTTCAATGTTACTTCAATTGTAGGTGATTACATAATGATATTTCCATGTCAGGAAATTGCTGCTTCTCGTTTGGCGACGCCTCGCCTGTAGGGGGAGCTAATTGTTACGGGTATTGTATATTATCGCCAGCACTATTTTTCATTCAACATCGGTAGTAATACTTACATGACGATCATCTTGCCACTAGTCCCTTAGGCGTGCTCACTATTTAAAAATTCTGACAAGACCGATTGAGCACTTCATCCATAGCTGTAAATGAATGGTTTTGGTATATAAATAATGTTATTGTCTTTGATACTAAATACATTGTACATTCTTATCTTAGCAGTGAGTGTATGCTCCAGATGTTAAACCCTTCGTTGCAGGATACTATGCAGTTCCATAGGTGTTACACATGTCAGTTTCTTGTTAGGTTTCTGGGCAGCACATGTGCACAGTGACCTAGTGGGTCTTTACACCAGTTCATGGCCAGGTTGAATGCACAGATGTGTTTGTGGTATTTTAGTGAGAAGATCATTACCTAGAAGGAAGCAGTATGTGACTGTTACGCACATGGCAACAGCCTGTGTGTGTCTCAAAGGCCAAGTAGAGAGGAATCGGCCACATCACATGCGACATGACATATATTCACCTTATGGATGGTGTATTTGTGGTGAACGTTGATGTATGTACAATACATACATGGTGCATTTGTGGTATTACACAGTTGCGTGTGTGGCTTTTGTAAATACTATGGCTAGGAGAGTAACCACATCTCTAGACTGCTCAGATCACACATCCAGCTCTCTCAACTCACATGATGACTGTTTTTCATGAAGTATATACAACACATAGATGTTTAGTTCGTGTCTTACATATGTATATCAACTACAATAATACCGATTGTGTGTGTATTCTATCCGTTTACCTTACGAAGATCAAATTTGTATCACTTTGTGTGTACGAGGGTGGGCTCGTCCTGGGATACAGTTGAGTTACAAGACTCTGCCGTTATTGGTTCACAGTCTGGAAAATAAAACAGCTTTTATGGGATGTGCTTATTTACAACCAAAAATTACAGTAAAACCCAGTATTTATCATGCCATATTCCTTCAGAGTGTTTGATGGTCCAAATAAACTCGATGTAGATGGCTGCTACTGTTAACATGTCCATGTCACTCATTCTACTGTGGACTATTGCTGCTGTTGTGACGATCCGGGCAAATGTAGTTCTACTAGTGCTGTTCTGATACTAATAACAAATCCCCAAGTGTGACTGCACACACGCACGTACACACACACACACACACACACACACACACACATACACACACACACACACACACACACACACAATATTAGTAAGAAGAAGAAGAGCAAGAAGCCACCATAACTTGCAACGGCTTCTTATGTTGGGGGATGCTTGACAGGCTTTTCAAAAAGGGTACGCAATTCCAGCAAAAGCACTACATTGTGTTCGCTAACTCAATTGGGTATTGCGTCGTCTTATCACTCTATTGTATTGTCATTATTTGCTGAACAATATTCTTCTGGTCTGCAGTAATGGGCTCCACCGTTATTATGCCTTCCCATTCTTGTTGTAGAAAGCAGTGAGCACATTGCTCTGAGAGATTTTTGCAGTAAATATAATTGTGGAAGGCTTCTTTGCACAAAACAAGCGTCAGACAGACAGTTAAATGACGTTATTCACGCAATCAAATTGATGTTTCTCAAGGAATGGGTGGCTGGAACATTAGTGCTCCAAGGCCCTGACGCAACTGTCTGATAACGTCAAAGCACATACAAAGAAATATTGGCCAAAGGGGGAGAGTGGAGCCAAGAATTCTGCGAATGATGACGTCAATGTCACTAGTACCACTGCCTCAACACCGGATGCTGACATCGGAGACTTCAAGAATGCTAATGCTGATTTCATTATTTTCAGGAATGCTTGTTCGCAAGGCATCAAAATCTCATGGTGAACTGCCGATTAATTCTTGTCAGAGTTTCATTTTGATAGTAGTCAGGAGTACTATAACCTGTTCGAAGTCTCTGTGAACGGACTGGTTAATTCCACTGGGAGATGGCAGCAGTTATCGTTTTCTAATAGGAAGCATACACCTGAGCATCTAACTAATACAACGTTTCTCCACATTTAAGTTGCAAAATATCTTAACAATATTTTTTGGTCTGTAGATTTGAAATCAGTTGTTCTAAACCCTGTTGAATGTAGAACAACAAATTCTGATTTCTGTTGTGTTAGACTTAAGGCAGGATTTGCAACTGAAAATATTGTCTTTTCACTTGTATGATGCTCCTGCATCAACCATTGGCTTATGACTGGAAATATAAAATGACCATGTGAAAATATTGCAAGCACTGAAGAAGTGGTATTATATTAAACCGACATGTTGGCTGATGAGTCACATATCTTGAAGAGTGTTGACACACTACTATCACAACTAATCATTCACTTTCGTGTTCAAATCTATTTTTGTGTCGCTTGTTGCATTTCTTTTATGCATGATAAATTGTATTTTCAGAAAGTTTCGACAGTTTCTTTCGTACTAAACTAACATGTCTCTTATTATTATCAAACTAGTAAAATAAGCTGGAAATTGTTCCAAGTGGTTCTTTTCAATATGTTATTCCAGGAATTTCCTAACGAATTGTGTTGGTGGTAGTAATTTGTGTCATAATTTCCGGTTATGGGAAAAGTAGTAGCTATTTCACTCCGACGACGGCCGGGTATCTTATAGCTAACGGATGGTAGCCTTAGGGCTTTAATCAGCTTCGACCGGGGCTACTAATCAGCCGAGTGGAACACCTTGTCATCGTGATGACGTAAATTGGTGCTGTAACTACTAATAGAGCAATGTATTGCTGCACTGTCCCCTGAACCAAACTGGTGATCTGTAAAATTGAGGATAAAGAGAGGCTGTGAATACAACTTTCCTAATGACTTGAGGACATGCTCATAAATCAAGATTAGTTCACCGTCATCATTTAATAAATGTTAGACAGTAACTACTACATCTGGCACAGGATTTCTGAAATCTAGGGAAGGGTATCACGGTTATCGTTCTGTAAGTGAGACCATCTTTTGCGTTCAATGTAAAGAACGATCTGCTTAGAAATAAACATGGAAATGATACACAGTAAGAATATAAAACCTGTAACTGTAAATATTACTGAGCGAAGTGTGAAAATTATTTCGTGTTGTTTTCTTTGTGTAATTTGTTAATGTATGAAGGGTCGGATTAATTTTTTAAGGAATTTTCGTAAGAATGCTATGTACAGAATAAAAAAGTGCGGTACTATGAATACTCCAATGTCCTTGGGGAAACAGAAATATTTTAAATTGGAGACGATCAAGAGAGGTTTTTATTGAGCTCTCACAAGAATTAGACTGTTCAGTAGCCCGTTCCGATTAGTTTTCAGGTCACATATTCACCAACCATTTGATAATGACTGTATGGCGAAAGTGATCGAAGCAAAAGAGTGAATGTTTAACAGTGAATTTTACGTGAGTGACATGTGCATTTCTAATATTCAGCACGTATGTGGATTTGGAATGTGTACGATTGTTAAACCTATGGATTTCCGAATTAATTAAATATTATACGGTGAACAGTTTTGAACTATCGTAAGTGTGAATAAGTGATTATATATTTACCGACCATGTGATTTTCTCACTTGGACAAATTTACAATGTCCCAAGTCCGAGCTGCTTCGTGCGGAGCATTCCAGAATCAAGAACACTATGAAACTATTATGATGTACATGTACTATACTGTAGCCAAATCTGGTAATAGTGTGTAACATTTACAATTTCAGAGCTTACTGCGTGATGAGTAGCATTGCAACTCCACTAATTTAAAATCGAAAACAACGATAAAGTTTACAAGACTTTACTGTCATACATTTGGATGAATAACGCTAAAGAAATCAGCATCATTGCTGAGATGAGGGTGGGGAATTATTGAACAAGAGTTGTTTCTAAACTCTAGCGCTAGTGCAAACACCTAAAGTGCCACAGAGGTGTGAACTGTAGAGAAACAATACCGCATACGAGAAGTTGAAACAAAACAGATCGTTTCCGAGTGGTAACAAGTTACCTGTTCTCATTGAGTTATTCGGTGCACGATATTAATCTTGTAATGTTTTGTTTGGTTTGCACGTAACTAACATGACACTTTTATTTTACCTTTAGACATCAGTGATATTGTTTTTATTGTACGTTGTGAAAATGTTTAGACCTGGTAATAACAATCGGAATGTTGAACCACTACAGCGGCACATTCGGGTTGTTCTGAACTAAACAGATACCATAACACCTTATATGTCTACAGTCCCTTTTTCTTTAAGAGTCAGATATGGAGAAGTCAGGACATAAACGGGAAGGCGCAGAAATTTCCAGACTCACGAAACGAAAATCAGGTAACGAAGTAACATATATCCAATTCTAACAAGGGAACCTCCCCATCGCACCCCCCTCAGATTTAGTTATAAGCTGGCACAGTGGTAAGGCCTTGAAAAACTGAACACAGACCAATCGAGAAAACAGGAAGAAGTTGTGTGGAATTATGAAAAAAATAATCAAAATATACAAACTGAGTAGTCCATGCGCAAAATATGCGACATCAAGGTTATTGTGAGTTCAGGAGCGCCGTGGTCCCGTGCTTAGCGTGAGCAGCTGCGGAACGGGAGATCCTTGGTTCAGGTCTTCCATCGAGTGAGAAGTTTAATTTCTTATTTTCAGACAATTATCAAAGTTCAGGCACTCACACATAATCAACTTCGCTCTCCAAAATTCAAGGACATGTTCAGATTTGCTTGGACATATGCAGGATTTGACGGTCGACACACGGAAAAAATTGAAAACGTTAAAAACATATGTTTTGACAGAGCACAGGGAAAACTGTGCGTCTGTGAAACTGTTGCATTCATTTGTTGCAGTTTACGTGAAAAACTCTTATGTTTTCATCACTGTTTTGGAAGTTATTATCACATCCACAAGGAAACCTAAATCGGACAAGGTAGAAGAATCTTTTTACCCATTCGCCAAGTGTACAAGTTAGGTGGGTCGACAACATATTCCTGTCGTGTGACGCACATGCCGTCACTAGTGTCGCATAGAATATATCAGACGTGTTTTCCTGTGGAGGAATCGGTTGACCTATGACATTGCGATCAAATTTTTTCGGTTCCCATTGGAGAGGCACGACCTTTCGTCTACTAGTCGCACGGTTTTGCGGTGTGGTCGCAAAACACAGATACTAAACTTGTTACACTGAACAGAGACGTCAATGAACGAACGGACAGATCATAACTTTGCGAAAATAAAGAATGCAAACTTTCACTCGAGGGAAGACTTAACCCAAGGACCCCTCGTTCCGCAGCTGCTCACGCTATACATGGGACCACGGCGCTCATGAGCTTGCACTATCCTTGATGTAACCTATCTTGCGCATGGACTACTCAGTTTGTATGGTTCACTTATTTATTTCATAGTTCCACACAATTTCTTCCTGTTTTCTCGATTGATCTGTGTTCAGTTTTTCAAGGCCTATCCACTGTGCCAACTTATAACTAAATCTGAGGGGGATGCGATGGGGAGGTTCCCTTGTAAGAGATACCTTAGGCGGTATGTTTAACGCTTTACAGAGAAACAATGAGCGTACCATGAAGCCTGTGTTCGGTAATAATCTTTTTTGTGAGAACGTCCATTGATGGACAGCGAACAATTGTACAATCAGCGAAGCCTCCAACCAAGTCTAGATTGAATGTTACATTTCCGAGGATTGGGCCTGTGAGAATTTTGCTTCTACACAGACAAGCAGTCAATAGCTTGCCGTAAATGTTTTCACTAAAAGTATAACATTTTGATTTAACCGTATTCTGTTCAAAACTTCAACTTAGTAATGTTATGAATTTTTCCTTATTCCAGGCAAGTTTCGTTGTGGAAACAAAGTTATAAGATCTGTAGCTTGTATTTACTTTATTTTCACTTTTACAAGCTTTTGCAATTTTATGATTTTTTTTAAAAAAAGGGTCCTGTCCGGCAGAAATGTTCAAAAATTTAAACGACGGACGTGTAAAAAGTGCAAATAATATCAAGCTCTCACCTGTAAATATTGGTAAGAGACATCTGATGAATAACAGAACTATTGCTGGCAAAGCCATGTGATGCGATTTGTTCATACTAGTTTATGGTTTGGTGTCACCGCCAGACACCACACTTGCTAGGTGGTAGCCTTTAAATCAGTCGCGGTCCGTTAGTATACGTCAGACCCGCGTGTCGCCACTATCAGTGATTGCAGACCGAGCGCCGCCACACGGCAGGTCTAATCTAGAGAGACTCCCTAGCACTCGCCCCAGTTGTACAGCCGACTTTGCTAGCGATGGTTCACTGTCTACATACTCTCTCATATGCAGAGACGATAGTTTAGCATAGCCTTCAGCTACGTCATTTGCTACGACCTAGCAAGGCGCCATATTCAGTTACTATATTTACTTCAAGAATGTATCCTGAACAGATCATATTGTGAATCATGTACCGTCAAGAGCGACGATCATTACTAATGGATTAAAGTTAAGTATGAAACTAATTACGTCCGCTTTCTGAATTCTCATTCCTTGTCATGTACCAGACCTCACGTTAGTATAGTTCTTTCCTCTTCACGCCAGCCTGCGTGAGCTAAAACGCGTGCATTTCGGCCTCCACTCGTAACACGGTGTTGGCTCTTCTCCTAACACAAAATTTAGTTCCACGATAAACCGACAAATAGCGGCTCCGTCTGCAGTTTCATATTCTCACTAAATGCCGCATTGTCAGGATGTGTGCATACAAACAATGGTAAGTGCCAAAATATATAGCTGCTAGTAGTAGTAACGTGTGTAGTTTTCGTGCATTGAAATAAATGCCTTTCAGTGACAAACTGGATAGATCGGTAGATGACGAGGATAACGACGAGTAAGATAACGATCGTGAGTAGGTTCGTTGTTGTTCAGTCCTGAGACTGGTCTGATGCTGCTCTCCATGCTACTCTATCATGTGCAAACTTCTTCATCTCCCAGTACCTACTGCAACCTACATCCTTCTGTATCTGTTTAGTGTATTCATCTCTTGGTCTCAGTCTACGATTTTTACTCTCCACGCTGCCCTCCAATGCTAAATTTGTGATCCCTTGATGCCTCAGAACATGTCCTACCAACCGGTCCGTTCTTCTTGTCAAGTTGTGCCACAAACTCCTCCCCAGTTCTATTCAATACCTCCTCATTAGTTATGTGATATACCCATCTAATCTTCAGCATTCTTCTGTAGAACCACATTTCGAAAGCTTCTATTCTCTTTTTGTCTAAGCTGTTTATCGTCCATGTTTCGTTTCCACACATGGCTACACTCCATACAAATACTTTTAGAAACGACTTCCTCACACTTAAATCTATACTCGATGTTAACAAATTTCTCTTCTTCAGAAACGCTTTCTTTGCCATTGCCAGTCTACATTTTTTATCCTCTCTACTTCGACCATCATCAGTTACTTTGCTCTCCAAATAGCAAACCTCCTTTACTACTTTAAGTGTCTCATTTCCTAATTTAATTCCTTCAGCATCACCCGATTTAATTCCACTACATTCCATTATCCTTGTTTTGCTTTTGTTGATGTTCATCTTATATCCTCCTTTCAAGACACTATCCATCCCGTTCAATCGCTCTTCCAGGTCCTTTGCTATTTCTGACAGAATTACAATGTCGTCGGCGAACCTCAAAGTTTTTATTTCTTCTCCATGGATTTTAATACCTACTCCAAAATTTTATTTTGTTTCCTTCACTGTTTCCTCAATTTACAGATTGAATAACATCGTGGAGAGGCTACAACCCTGTCTCACCCTCTTCCCAACCACTGCTTCTCTTTCATGTCCCTCGACTCTTATAACTGCCATCTGGTTTCTGTACAAATTGTAAATTGCCTTTCCCTCCCTGTATTTCACCCTTGCCACCTTCGGAATTTGAAAGACAGTATTCCAGTCAACATTGTCAAAAACTTTCTCTAAGTCTACTAATGCTAGAACCGTAGGTTTGGCTTTCCGTAATCTAGCTTCTAAGTTAAGTCTTAGGGTCAGTACTGCCTCACGTGTTCCAGTATTTCTACGAAATCCAAACTAATCTTCCTCGAGGTCGGCTTCTACCAGTTTTCCCATTCGTCTGTAAAGAATTCGCGTTAGTATTTTGCATCCGTGACTTATTAAACTGATTGGTCGGTAATTTTCACATCTTTCAACACCTGCTTTCTTTGGGGTTGGAATTATTATATTCTGCTTGAAGTCTGAGGGTATTTAGCCTGTCTCATACATCTTGCTCACCAGATGGTAGAGTTTTGTCAGGACTGGCTCTCTCAAAGCCGTCAGTAGTTCTGATGGAATGTTGTCTACTCCCGGGGCCTTGTTTCGACTCAGGTCTTTCAGTGCTCTATCAAATTCTTCACGCAGTATCGTATCTCCTATTTCATCTTCATCTACATCCTCTTCCATTTCCATAATATTGTCCTCAAGTACATCGCCCTTGTATATACCCTCTATATACTCCTTCCACCTTTCTGCTTTCCCTTCTTTGCTTAGAACTGGGTTTCCATCTGAGCTCTTGACATACATACAAGTGGTTCCTTTTTCTTTTTCCTATAGGCAGTATCTATCTTACCCCTAGTGAGATAAGCCTCTACATCCTTACATTTGTCCTCTATCCATCCCTGCTTAGCCATTTTGCACTTCCTGTCTATCTCTTTTTGAGACGTTTTTTCCGTTTTTCCTGCTTCATTTACTGCATTTTGATATTTTCTCCTTTCATCAATTAAATTCAATATTTCTTTTGTTACCAAAGGATTGTTACTAGCCCTCGTCTTTTTACCTACTTCATCCTCTGCTGCCTTCACTACTTCATCCCTCAAAGCTACCCATTGTTCTTCTACTGTATTTCTTTCCCCCAGTCCTGTCAATTGTTCCCTTATTCTCTCCCTGAAACTCTGTACAACCTCTGGTTTAGTCAGTTTATCCAGGTCCCATCTCCTTAAATTCCCATCTTTTTGCAGTTTCTTCAGTTTTAATCTACAGTTCATAACCAATAGATTGTGATCATTGTCCACATCTGCCCCTGGAAATGTCTTACAATTTAAAACCTGGTTCCTAAATCTCTGTCCTACCATTATATAATCTATCTGAAACCTGCCAGGCTTCTTCCATGTATACAACCTTCTCTCATGATTCTTGAACCAAGTGTTAGCTATGATTAAGTTGTGCTCTGTGAAAAATTCTAACAGGCGGCTTCCTCTTTCATTTCTTAGCCCCAATCCTAATTCACCTACTACGTTTCCTTCCCTCCCTTTTCCTACTACCGAATTCCAGTCACCCATGACTATTAAATTTTCGTCTCCCTTCACTATCTGAATAATTTCTTTTACTTCATCATACATTTCTCCAATTTCTTCGTCATCTGCAGAGCTAATTGACATAAAAAACTTGTACTACTGTAGTAGGCGTGGGCTTCGTGTCTATCTTGGCCACAATAAGGTGTTCACTATGCTGTTTGCAGTAGTTCACCCGCACTTCTGTTCCATGAACAGAAATACGCTGAAAGTTTGTTACTAATCAGGTAAATCATAATAATTCTTTAACCAAGTACAGAATGCTATGTCCAAAGCATTGATTACGTGAATTTATGTAACAGCGTTATGCCAGAAATGTTAAGAGACATCCTTAATATTGTAGATTACTTTTTCAGATTCTTATATTCCATTACGTCATAATGCGCTAATACAAATCTTACTAACATAAACGGAAACAATCCGTAAATTTTAAATTCGAATTTCTCAGAGGTTTGACACTCATCTTTCGTTAACTTGCCCGGCAAGTAAACAATGGGAGGTCAGTGGTAGCTCATAAGTTCACTCGTTTGCCAGTAAACAATGCTAAGTACACACTGACGTATATTTGAGGATAAAATTATGGATAGGCTATACGACTTCAAAAATATGTCGTTACTAAACAAATACATGAAAACAATGGCTTACATGGATAAACAGTCATATTGAATGAACTTGAAATGTGTTCTTTACGAGATTGTATTTGAAATTTAATCGTGTATTTCTTCGAAACATGCTATAATTTGCCAAAATCTCGCTTATGTGAGATATAATGGATGCTACGAATATTTCAGTCTGGCTTAATCACTGGCAGGAGTGATGTGAATTTGGTTGGTTACATAAAACTGATTTCGTAGAGACGGGAGATAGAGACCTCCTCCCAAGTGTAAACATATTCGTTTCGCAAAGTGTCTTACTGAAATGCACAATATCACAACAGTGACCATTATCGAACCGATTAACGCTTCACCTTAAAGAGCAGTTATAAAGCTCTAATTAGAGCAAAATTAAAAATTTTTCACCCAAAAAGTTTCTCTAAAATCATTTCCGAAAGGCTTCAAGGCTCATACCGGGATTTTGTCAGTGCATCGCGTCATCTACCAGTGATGGCAGCACTGGCATATACTGTCTCATACATTCTGGCTCGCAGGCAGGCATATGTCTGCTACAGTTGACTGCCACTCGGTGCTGCCCCAGTTTGTGATTATGGGATATTCAACTCACAGGTTGAAGTCGTCTTGGGCTGGCCACTGCTACGCAGGTAACTCATTTTCATTCCGTGTGCACCCATACTCTACATCCCGTTGCTCGGTCTTTGACAGGTGCCATATTCACTGTAGACAAATTAGGAGTGGTCATGAACGGAAGTACGAGGTAATAGTTCCATGATTTGTAGGGGTGAACAGCTCTGTCTTGCGATTTTCAAAATTAGCTACAACTGAAGGGCCGCTGCCCGGTTTAACTTGTTACCAGGCATACTTATAGACAAATGAATAAAGAATATTGACCAGTGTCACTTGTGTTTTTGTGGAATGTGTAGAAATTATCCGCCAGGAGCATTTTAAATGACTTGTCAAGTGATTGTTACAACCAGCACGAATACAGACGCATATCGCTATAACGTATCACAGATAGCATTGGAGCAACAAAATTACTATAATATACACTACCTACATCAGTTGTAAACAGCTACCAAAATAAATACGGACATGTGAGTGGCTCATACTGCCGTCAAGCAGCAGTCGACACGAAGACAAAGTGTGCTAATGCATTCCAAAGTGCAACTTACCGTTGTCATTCGTGGACTGTTTACTGATACGTTACAGAGTCCGAGCAACTCACATAACATGTCTTGTTTTAACCGTCACTTGAGGCTATTGCCCTTCTGTAAAAGTCTGAAAGATCATTGTTAATATACAGTCCAATGAGGTAAACTTGTCTTTGTACACTTCCCAACAAAATTTCAATAAAAATTGGTATGTCCCAGAAGTATGTAAATTAATGAAAGGACGCAATCAGCGGCTTCTAGTGGAGGGACTGTGTAACAAGTTGAACGACCAGAATGCAATTTTCACTCTGCAGCGGAGTGTGTGCAGATATGAAACTTCATGGCAGATTAAAACTGTGTACTGGGCCGAGACTCAAACTCGGGTCTTTCACCTTTCGTGGGCAAGTGCTCTACAATGTCAACTACCTATGCACGACTCACGACCCCTCCTCACAGCTTTAATGCCGCATATACCTCGTCTCCTACCTTCCAAACTTCACAGAAGCTCTCCAGCAGACCTTGCAGAACTAGCACTCATGGAAGAAAGGATATTGCGGATACACGGCCTAGCCACAGCCTTGGGGATGAAGGAGAGTTTTCTGTGAAGTCTGGAAAGTAGGAGACGAGGTACTGGCAGAATTAAAGCTGTGAGGACGGGTTGTGAGTCTTGCATGGATAGCTCAGATGATGGAGCACTTGCCCTTAAAAGGAAAATGTGCCGAGTTCGAGTCTCGGTCTATCACACAGATTTAATCAGCCAGGAGATTTCAAATTGAACATCGTTTGTTTCTTTTAAATGATGTCTTAAGAAAGTTTATAACCACAATACATTTCACCAATATATTACAATTATTTACAAGTTCTTTTTTTTGACGATAAATCATTTACAAGCTATAACCATTAATGTTTTTCTATTAAAACCGTGCAACATTAGGAAAAGTTCATCAGCATTGAGATTCCAAACTTGGGGTAATGTTCCAAAAGGAGTACAAACACAGTTTACTAATTCCAGGCATTAAATCTTTCTTACTAAAACCTTGCGATATACACAGTCTTCATGCTTCAAAAATTTCAGGCAAAACATTTTACTCAAACAGATGTCTTAGAGCACAAACAGGAATCAGCCCGGTTTGAGATCTCAGTGCATCCAATCTGTAGCGACAAGGCGTGTAGTTAATACTGTCTCAACTACAACATAAACAAAACTTCTTAAATAAAGCAGATATAAAACACTTCATTGGATCATCTTAGGAGACACTGCCCTCAAGGCTAGTGCAGATGTTGGTACAACAAATTCTGAATCTCGAAAACACAAATACCAACCTAAAAAATTTCCATATAGAAGTTAACCGAGAGTACCAAATAAACCAAAGTATTTTTCCAGGGTGGAATGCATGGGCTATCGCTCACCTCAGCCATGAATAAATGCTCGGCTGGAAAAAATATGTTAGCGACTCCAACAAGTAACGCGCACTTCAGTATGTGAGAAGGATTACTGAGGAAACTATTAAGAAAACTTGATAACAGTCACATTCATCTGCACAACGGTTCTAACTACTAGCAAGGGGAGATCCCTTCTTGATAAACAAAAGCTGAACAATTAAAGTGTAAAACAACACACACTGGCTGCAAGACAAATTAAAAGGAGTTGAACCCCAGCAACAGTAAAAAGACAATCGAAAATCATCTCCCTCCAGTGTTTGCGTTTTTAGTTTAGGAGGAATTATCCTTAATGGATCCAGTAGCCTGCTGACTTATGGTCAGCCAGCATCTTTGTCCCTTTCTACACAGTAAATTCATAGGAGTTGCCAGCTCGACGAATTTGAGCAAGAACTTACGAAAAAAATTTATCATTCTGTCAAATCAGCTACTCCGGTTTTTTCTAGAGGAACGAAAATCATGAATAACTTGAGTTAACTTGTGGTCCACTCGAATCCCGTCAAACGCAACTAAATATCCCAAATCCTAAATCTCAGACTGCACTAAGTCAACATTTTAATGTTTTGCAGTTAAATCCGCCTCTCCCGATCTTGCCAACATCTGACGGAGGTGATCCAGACATTCTGGAAAAATCTTGTTGTGAATGAACAGGAGTCTGATATCACCCAGAACAAAATCGAGGAAGCACGACAGAACGACTGCTCCAGTGACCAATCCGAAAGGGACACGGCTGAAGTCACACAAATTGAAATCTGTAAAAAATGCCTTCACAGCCTTCAACTGCACCTCCAGGGTCCAGAACAGCGAAATACCTTTCCACTGCAAACCTTGTGAGGCAATGCTGCAGATCGGGAAAGGGAGCCGATTCAGGAACGATCCAGTTATTCAACGCACAGTAACCCACGACGAGAGTAACTCCCACTAGTTTTTTTTTTTTTCACAAAAAAAATGGGGCAAGCGTCGGGTGAAAAGAATGGCCGGATAACCCCTTCGGTCAACATCTTCTCTACTAACGCAGCGCCTTTACGTTCGGAGGTGCCAGACGGTAGGGCAATTGCCTATCAGGCATCTTATCTTTCAGCCGAATGTGACTTTGGATTTCATTTGCACTCCTAGTATGTCCCTAAAGGCATGAGGGAATTGCAGCAACACTGTCCACACATGCTAGGCTTCTTCAACCAAGCGGTGCCCCAGTCAGACTACACATACTCTGCACGTCCGAATGGAAACCAGACTTATGAGGGCGCAACAAAAGGAGACATCTCACCGAAGTGGCATACTTGAAATAGAAGTCCCTTGCCCATAATTCAGGTAAGGCAGGTCTTACTGATAATGTCTCAGCCCAGGAGAAAACCATCGACTGAACCCTCAGTGAACATGACGTGAATAGGCCATGAAAATTTACCTACACTACAATAAATGCGCAACTAACCCACTAGGGCAAGCTTCTGCCCATTAAGAATGCAGCAACCTTTCACCACTGGTAGTAACTTGCTAAAGGTACTAATTGCAGGGTTGGTAAGTTACCACTGATAACGCAGACACACCGACCTTCCATTGTCTAAAAGGCAGTACACTGCCTCATGATTGATGCTTGCCCAAGCATAAGAGATATGATTCAAACTACCCACACAGATGATTGCAGGCTCTATGTGTAGGCTGGCTCTTTCTCCCTACCGCCACACGACTCTGATATATCGTGAGGGGAAAACTGCGAACTGGCCGAATTTAAGTGGCAAGACTTGGTTTTATATGTTACATTTTTCAGCAACAAACAAACAACAATGTTAAGTATTTATTTATGGCGCACTGAAGAAAGTTTTTATCTGGTACAGTCTGTCATCATACAAACAGACGCAGACAGTTTCACACATGTTCACACTCAAGTTGCCATGTAATGCGGACTTGGTTTCTTAATCGAAGAAAACACCTTTCACGCACATGTTGATATAAATTTAGTAATACTTTTGCAATGTCATTCTGGAAACGAGGAGAACTGAGTAGACGTCCTCTGCAATGTTAAAGTTAACGGAATTTGTCTTTACAGTGGGACGTATCTTGAAGATCAGTTACTTACATCTGCACATGAACGAGCGCTTTCAACTGAACTAGCAAACGACCTGGAAATCAGATGTAAAACTGGCAGTGTCCTCAAAACGAATTGGAATCTAAACTTTTGATTCTTTCAAGGCCACAATGTGTTTTTCAAATCTCACGTTTTCTTTAATGCCAGTGAACTTAGGGAACTAGACTGTGTCACACTGTGTCCCTTCTACATCGCTATTTTCTCTTTAAATGCATCTCATACAAATCAAACAAATTGTGCGATGTGCATAAGTTCCAGATGTTCTAATTGTCGTTCCTACACTCGTTTCTTCTCCATAAATTCAGCAATAGTAGGTATTAAACAGAAAAATTGTTCCATACTCTTCGTCCTCTTCCATCGAAAAGCGTAGCAACAAACAGGAATAATGTGTGCGGCTTCAAGAATCTGCTGTACGTATCATCAATTTCTTCACGTTCTACATGCCCACAAATTTAGCACCAAGTTCTTCGTGAAGTAGAGAACAATGAATCATGTCTGTCGCCCGTTGTAAATTTTGGCCCTAATTGCTAATTAAACATTAAAATTCTTTGTGCATGGTGTTGTCATTTCACAGCAAATCTGTAGTATCTGCCCCTTACTTGACTGACTAATATAGACCGAGAGTTCTTATCCCTCTCTCCCTTCATTTTCATTCATTTTTGAAGGCTTGTGACGATAGATTGCTAGCTGCCATTTTTGGACCTGTGAACGTCCTCCATACTGCGGACAAATAGTGAAGGGCAAACAGTGCTGACAGCACGATTCTACCAAACTTAGAGTTGTAGCGATCGAAAAATGCCACTCAGCAGTACTAAATGCAACATCGAGCTGTTCCGGGTACTACGGAAAAAGGCCGATCAAACCCGAAACAGGCCAGGCCTTGGTCTTTATTAACACCCTCCACAATAGTAACTACCACCACATCTTCTGAAAGCTGTACATCGACATCAAGGGCTGCGATACGTACTTCCCACGTGTAATCGGAAAAGGATATGCCAGCTTACTGCATGTGAAAAAATAGAATTGGTTAATCACCTCGTTCCAGATCCAGGCTCAAAAGTCTCTTCCTAAGGATCATTGAGAGTACCTCACATAAATAAACCTTATTGGCCAGAACACTGCCGAACACTCCAATTAAAGAACCTTTACACAAGAGGTAAAAAATCTGAGAAAGTGAATCGCAAGCAACCTCCAAAACAATGACTTTTCTCCAGATTTACAGAAAACGATAGAAATTTCAATAACTGATTAACAGTACCTATAGCAAGATTAACTAACCGCTAATCATATTAAGGAAAGGATTTGGAAGTCTGACTGAACAGATTGCCTCACTAGCATTTTCCGTTCTACACGCCTATGATTTTCCTCTGTACACTCTTTTGTCGCAATGTTACCCTTGCCATCCCGGGATCAGCAGTAACATCCTAAGGAGCTCAACTTTCTTTGCACAGTCATTAATCCAAGCAGTAATTCATTAACCTTAGCTCTGGTTGGGACACGAGGTGGCACAGATACCAAATCTTCCACCATCAGTGCTTGCTGGCAGTACATTTGTGCGAGAAAGGGATTAGAACCTGCCAAGAACTCAATATTCCTGTCTAAATCCCCTGAAGCAGCAGCGGCACTAGCAACCTCCTAAGAGACCTGTCAAATAAGCTCCACCGTGGCATGCAATGGAAACGACAGTGCTGCACGGAGACGCGTACATTGTTCACTGACGTCATCGTCCTCGTCTTTGTCACGAACTCTCAACTCATATGACTCATATTTTAGCTGCTCTTTCTTCAGTATCCCCACTCCAATAATAGTACGAGCTTGCATGTTACAAAACATAGTTGCAAACAGTTTCCAAACACAAAAAAGGTCTTACCAGGAAGAGTATATAAGAGAAGTAATTCACCAAACAGCAAACGATCTTCAGCAAAGACAAGGTAGACTGGAACGCAACTAAGCTCTAACTACCACTTTGCTACTATCTAATGAGTACATTAATTAATGAGGTGACACAACAGGTCGTAGAGGAAGGGCTGGGTAACAAGTTGAACATCGTCTATTTCTTTAAAATAGTATCTTGACAAAATTTATTGCCACAACACAGTTCACCAGTATATCACAAATATTCGTAAGTTCCATCCTTTTGACAAACCATTTATTAGGTGCAAGCATTAAAACAGTGCAACGTTAGGGAAAGTTAATCTACACGCAGAATTAAGATTTAGCATTATGTTCCAAAACGATTACAAAAGTAGTTTACTAGCTTCATTCATTATATCTTTTCTTATTAAAAGAGTGCAATACATATAATATTTAAGCTTAAAAAATTTAAGGCATTACAGTTTACTGAAAGAGGCTCCCTAGAGCACAATCACTAAATTACAAAGAATAGCCCTGATTTTAGATCATGTTGCAAGCCCGCAGATGGCACATTAATCTCCGAGGTAGACCTCAGGCACACAATCCGTAGCTACAAGGCGTGCAGTTAACAGTGGCTCATCTCAGTGCTCTCACGGCTGGAGCAGACGCTGGCACGAGAATATCTGAATCATCAAAACAAAATCCCAATCAAAACACTTACCATATATTGAAGTTAATCAAGCGTACCAAACAATGCACTTTTACAGAGTGCAATGAACCGGCTACCGGGCATCTCAACCGAGAATAAATGCTCGGTTAGTGAATTTACGTTAATTAACAAGTAACGAGCACTTTTGTAGGTCCGACGTATTATTCAGGCAACTATTAATGAAACTTGAGAATAATCACAAATATAAGGCTTCCGCCCAACGGTTGTTGCTACTACCAAGGGGAGCTCCCTTCTTTAAACAAAAGCTGAACAGTCAAAGCATAAAATAACAAGTACAGGCGACAAGACCCTTTAAAGAAAATTAAACCCCAATAAGAATAAGAAGACTTAAGCAAAAATGATCTCCATGCGGTATTGGCCTTTTTTGTTTAGGAGGAATTGTCCTTAATAGATATAGTAAATTTGCCAACGAGAGAGAGGATGCTACCCCACGTGATGGAGGTTCAGAAACAGACATTAAGAAAACACGACAGCAAAACGGACAGCGGCGATTGAGCACCAAGCACTCAATAATCACTAAACCGGTTCAGCACAAACACAGGAACCAGCTGGAATGAGTGTCATACAAGCGTTAAAGAACGTTCACAATTAAAACTGGTAGTGTCAAATCCCAAGCTCTATCTTCGGCCAAGCATGGCAAGCAAGGTTTCCAAATAACTGGTCAAGCTACGCATCAAACAGTCTGGCAGGAATACCGGAATACGCTAATAACGGGTGGCAGTCCGCAATAATTGTCGCAGAGCTCAATACCGCCAACGCCAAAACACAAGAACTGCTGCTGGAACAAGTACAGATCGGGCATGATAGCTACTCCAACCCAGAACAAGAACGCTCCGCCTCATGCGCCATCCTCTCCAAGAATCCGCCCCTCACCCCCCCCCCCCCCTCCTTGGCCCGGCTGACACCTCCACAGTTCCTCCGCCTGAAAAAGCAAGGCCCCTAAATACCCTAAGATAGTGCCTAAGTCCGATTTCAAACAGACTTTGTACCCATACCACATATTGTCGGGAAAAAGCACTATGTGGGCAAGCATCATTTCTAATTTGGATTGGCCATTGGGGGTGGGGGGGTAAAAATGAAGGGAAACACATGATGCACAGATAGTGGATGAGGAAGAGATTTACTGAAAAGGGGAGAGTAGTGGGTTGAAAGAGAGGAAGTAAGAGATGGACATGATGCACAGATAGTGGATGAGGAAGAGATTTACTGAAAAGGGGAGAGTAGTGGGTTGAAAGAGAGGAAGTAAGAGATGGACTGGGGGTGCGCAGGAGGATATAGACAGAGGAGAGGAGAGGAAGTGGTAGACAGGACAGGGACGAAGGGTCGTTGTAGGAGGCAGGTGAGATTTGCGAAACTTCCATAGCAAGGGCACTAAGTGTAAACTTATGTTTGTGCTTAATCTTCTCTTCAATTGTGTGAACCAGTTCATCAGCAACCACAGACGGGAGTCCACTTCGTTCTTCATCGTGCACTTGATCACGTCCTTCATTGAACAGTCTGATCCATCTTCTAACGATTGAATCACTTACAGCATCTAGTCTGTAAACCTCGCAGATTTGCCGATGACTTTCCTTTGGTTTAACTTTCTTTGCAGATCTGATTTCACACGCGGTGGCATTTTCAATTACGGCTGACATTATAAAGAAGCACTACGATGCACACGTCGGCAGCAGCGATTTCAAAATGGCGTACATGTCTTCTCCTTGAGTCAGAGTAAATGCCGCGCATGCTCGGAACTGCGATCGTAGCTCTGCTGCGGAGAGAAATAAAAACGGAAATTACATTGTGGACGACACTCTTATGATTTATTTAATTCGGAAATTATTTTTTTACATCATGTGGATAAAGTTTTAAACAGTGCACAAAACAATTACAATCAAATTTTTATCATGACGCTAGAAACCCTGAATTTTTCAGAAATGGGTGTAACATGCTGTATATAAATGGCTGTGATCAGACAAATGTTCTCGTAATTTGATGTTCATTTCCCCTTAGCGTTAACGGCGGAAGAGGGAGGGAGGTGGCTTCGTAGGCCCACTGACTTCGTTTTTATATGCTATATCCACGTGTTTCTATACATGAAGTTGAAATTAAAGCTAATTATTCAATATTACATTTACAGTTGGGTGCTGTAGAATTTGTTAATTAATATTCATTTGTTTGATTTTATTGTCCATGGGTTTTAGAAATCCCCACTCCCCTCCCTTTCTGGAATAGCAAGGAATGATTTCTGGTAGTTGAGACTTTGGTTTTTAAATATTTAAAACGAAACGAACTTTGGAATTATTGTCTTCAAATATATTATTATTAAGTCGAACCTTTTTATTTTTATTGTTCCTGGTGCTGTTGAACAAGTAAAATAAATAGATAAAGTTTACATGGTAGTTCTATTTAAAGAGGACTTGAAAAAGTCTTGAATAAATCAGAATTAGGTGGAAAGTAAAATGGAATACGGTGTGGAAGAAACTGAACTGATTCACCGTCTGAGAATGGAGATGAGGTTCAAGAAAACCAACCAGATCCTAATGATACCAACTGTGATTAATTCACTACCCAAAGTGGACAAGAGTATGTTCTGGAGTCATCTCGAGAATAACGGTGTTCTGTACAAAATGTAGTGCGAGAACGAATGGGGCTAGGTAACAAAAAAGTTTGAGTCTCCGAAAGAGGCTATAGAACTCTTTTTTACGCCTCATGTAATGAATCGAATAATACTACTCGCAAATGAAGAGGCTATTCGACTACGTATTCAGTATACGGATGAAGATGAGCTATTTTGTTATAAAGGGCTGTTACTAATCATGGGTTCAAATCATGACAATAATATACCTGTTCAAGATATACGTTTCAGAGGTGATGGTCAATATTCAAACGTATAACAGAAATGATCATACAAAACGTGAAGCAAACATGGGTCCTAAAACGCATACCTTAAGACCTATAAGCAATTCTTGATATTCCATACTGTGAAACAAATCTCTTCTACTGCAAGTTCTTTGCTTTCCATATTTTGGGAAGTGGTAGATGGTCCAAAACAAGAAAAATATGTCCAGTAATCATATGCTCTAAAATGCATACCTTAAGAGGTATGAGCACTTGCTCATCATCGCTACTTTGAAACACAACTCTTCTAATGAAAAGGTGCTGATAACTTTTAAGGTATGCGTTTTAGAGCACATGTTTACTGGATATTTTTGTTTCTTGTTTTCTTCCATAGTATCGCCTTCCAAAATATGAAAATCAAAGAGCTTGTAGTAAAAGAGATATGTTCCACAGTATTGAAGATCAGGAATTGCTCATGGCTTTTAAGGTATGCATTTCAGCTTCCACGTTAACTTCACTTTTTTGTTTCGAAGGATCGTTTCTGTCATATCCATGGATATTGACAAAACTTCTGAAAGATCCCATACAGTCCATGCTTCATGGCCAACAACTGCAATATGGATCAATGAATCCTACCAGATTTTTCGAATTGACTAAAATATTGAGAGTTGATGATAAGAATACAATAGAAATTCGCCACCAGAATAACAGGTTTGCTCCATTGATAGAAATTTTTGAAAGCTAGAAGTCTTAATTTTTTCGTATTCATTCCTGGTCTACGCACCACAGTGGATGAGATGTTGTCTTTGTTCCATCATCACTGCCCCTTTACGGTATTCCTAAAGGAAAAACCTGGAAAATAGAACCTATTAATTAGAATGCTGTATCATCCTTAGACTAGATATGTGATCAGCGTGGACCTCTACACAGAAAAATCGGGAAATGCACAGCATTTACATGGATCAATAGATATTGTAATGAGACTAATAACGCTCACTGAGAAATCTGGCCGCAATGTTACCACGGATCGGTACTACGTTTCAGTTGAGCTTGCTGAGACTCTATGAAATGATTGTCACTTCTCACTTATTAGCATTCTGTGGTCGAACCGACTATGCGTACCTGAAGAGCTGAAGACTGCAACTGGCCGCCGTGTACGCTCATCCACCTTTACATATGCTTACTCCCAGACGCAGAGGCCACCAGTTAGTCTCGCATCTACTATAGTCCTTGAGGCTCCAAAGCGACTGCTCTTGATCCTTTCGACTTGCGACTCACAATGGCTGATTAGTGAAGACTCAAGAAAGGCTAACATAAACCTTTTTTGTAATTTCTACAAATGGAAACGTGGACATCATAAACCAGACAGAAAGGCAATACAGCACGAAGAGAGGAACAAGAAGATGGCCAATATCTGTCTTCTACACACTAAGTCGTACAGCAGCAACAAATGCATATTCAAGCTTCCTGCCGGCCGGAGTGGCCGAGCGGTTCTTGGCGCTACAGACGGGACGGAACGTTGGGACATAAGGTGTGTAGAAAGCCTACACATACTAATCGTTATCTACGCAAAGATTCAAACCACCACCCTAGACAAAAATGAGGTGCAATGAAAACATTGGTAGACAGGGCGTACTAACTTTGAGAACCCGTTTATTTAAAAGATGAGATTGAACATCTACGGTCAACTTTCGTGAAGAATGGCTATTCTAAATGGCTCAAATGGCCCTGAGCACTATGGGACTTAACTTCTTAGGTCATCAGTCCCCTAGAACTTAAAACTACTTAAACCTAACTAACCTATAGACATTACACACATCCATGCCCGAGGCACGATTCGAACTTGCGACCGTAGCGGTCTCGCGGTTCCAGACTGTAGCGCCTATAACCGCTCGGCCACCCCAGCCGGCAATGGCTATTCTAGCAAGGATATAGATCGAGCACTTCGCTCTAGGCAGAAAATCAGGAGTAACAACGAACAATAGTCGCCCAAGGGCAAAGTTTTTCTTCCGTTCATAAGTAAGGGCACAGATCGCATTAGGAAAGTTTTAGGCAAGTATGGGGTAGAAACTAATTTCAGACCCACCAGGAAAATAAAAGAATTTTTAAGGTCGGTAAAAGATGCACGACACCCTTGGGCTACCGGGGATATATAAAATTCCTTGTAATTGTGGACAGGTTTACATCGGTACCACAAAGAGAAGTGTGAACACCCGTCTTGTGGAACATAAAAGGAATTGCCGCCTGGGTCACACGGATAAATCGGCCGTAGCGGAACATGTTCACCAGGAAGGTGATCATGAAATAAAATTCAGCGAGACGAGCGTCATATCAAAAACCTCGCATTATATTGCACGCATGTATAGAGAGGCTATCGAGATTCATAACCATCGTAATAATTTTAACAGGAAAGACGAAGGTGTTAAACTGGATAAAATTTGGATGTCAGCGTTGCACCGCAAGCGTGACGATGGATTACTTTCAATCGAGAATGTTGGCATTACCAGAGACAATCTCATAGCCGACACCACGTGATCGACAGTGGCGCCCTCTGTACTGCCTACATAATCAGCGCTTCCTCCATTTCTCTTCGCAGTTCGCCGCTTTACCTCGGAGGTTGTCTCCCGCAATCAGGAGATGAAACGTCAGGAGAGAGTGTTATACTTCGACCACGGCCTATCAGCCCGGAAGTTTTAAGTGAATACAAAGTAAATTTTATGGTTGATTGATTTTTGTTCCCATCATAATTTAATTTTTTACTGTCCAGTGCACAAAATTAATGTCTAAGCAGTTCTAAGGGTCCTCAGTGGTATAAGAAGTAAATAAAATTGCATGATGGCAAATGAAATTACTTCTTCCTTTCTGGGCCTCTCAAGACCCCCCGCCTCCAGTTCGTATTACATGTAACAAAAAGTACCTTGGTAATGCTAGGTTTGAGTGAAGTATTCAAACGAGTCCCCATTTAGCTCCATACGCAACTCAATGCTCCTCACTTGTGCCATCATCGTAACCTCAGACTAACACTTGCATCTTACCTCCTCAGTTATCTGTTGCATATATTCCAATCTCTGTCTTCCCTACTGTTTTTTCACTTATACAATTTCCTCGAGTACCGATATTATGTTATTACTTATGTCTCAATACAAGTCCTAGTATCCTATCACTTCCTGTTGTCAATGGTTTCAAATTCCTCTCCTCGCAAATTCTACAAATAACCTCCTCATTTCTTATCGATTCACCAAATGTTCAGGATCTTTCTGTAATACCAGATGTCGAATGTTTCGCTTGTCTTCTTGTCTGGTTTTCCTACAGTGTATGATTCATTGCATAAATGCACACTCTCGGAAGTTCCGTATTTAGTTTCTTTCTCAGAAATACCGGCAGACTTATTTTAGCCATGGTTACCCCCTTTGCTTATGATAATCATTTTCGTGGCCTCCTTTCATCGTCGTTAAGTGTTATTTTGTTTCCTAGGTAGCAGAGTTCGTTATCTTTTTCTACTTCATGCTCCCCAGTGATAATATTAAACAAATTGCTCATATCAATTCTGCTACTTATCATTACTTTCAACGTTCTTCAATTTACACTTCATCAGTAATGTGTTCTCCTTATACTGTTAATCTCATTCAACAGGCCCACCAGTTCTTTTTCACTTTCACCGAGGACGTAAATGTTATGAGCAAAACTTATCATTGATATTCTTCTATCATGAATGTTAATGAGATTGCAGAACCCTTCTTTATTTCCGCCATGCCTTCTTCACTGCATATATTGCGCAGTAGGGATGAATCGAAGTAAAACTGTCTTGCGACCTTTTCATTATTCTTGTCTTCCAGTATCATTGTTCTTGCTTGGCTCTAGAGCAAACTGCATGTTAATCTTATTTTCCCATTGCTTAAGCACATTTTCCTGATAATATCGACCATCTTACACCATTTTACATTGCCGAACCATGTCGTTCGTATCCCTATCCTGATTCCTGTAATACTGGATCCCTGATTTGATTCCCTTGGATACTATTGTGTGCTGACGATTGTAGTCCGATTTTTATCATATCAATTCTCCCGGTTTCTGAATAGGCAACACCATGTACCGCTACTGCTCCTTCGCACGCTACGTTTTGTCTGTGGAAACTCATCCGCTCAAACACGAATCGCTTCGGTTCTATTGATTCCAGCCGATTCAGCTTTCAACTGTGGTGGCTCAACGAGCTGTAGATCCATACAAAAGCTACTGTCTTCGCGACTGACTACCAAATACTAGCCTGAAGTAATTAAATTATTTGTCAGTCTTATCCATTGCTGTCAGTGTTTCTTCGTGAATGTATAATTTTCGTAAAATAAAGAACAACCACCTTCAGTCAAAATCGTGATTTTATTTCAGAACACGATTGCATTTCGAACCCTGGGAACCTATATTCAGGTGCTCTCACAATCTACATAGATATTTTTCCAGATTTATGTTAAGTGGAAACAGCAGAAACTGGAAACAGACCAGAATTAACCTAAATGTGGAAAGAAATCGATGTAGACTGTCAAAGCACATAAAGATGAGCCCCCAGGACTCGAAATACATCGTACTTTGAAATAAAATCACGATTCAAACTGAAAACGGTTTATCTTTAATTATTTCATCAGTGCGTCCATTCTATTCGAAAGATGTTAATGGAGGCATGCTATCGCGGTCAGTCCTTGATATTTATCTTAATAAAGTACGAGGAAACTTGTTATTTACTAAACGTCTATTTGTGATATACATACAAGCAACATCACAGTGTACCAGAAATAGAACACTAGAAATATAACACTAGTTGAATCACTGCTTATAACTCCTCTTGATTAAAGTTGGATCATCATCAAGCCTCCTCCACAACCTCTAACAAGGTATTTGCCACTTATTATTACTTCAGACTTTCTTCAGTTTACTCTTCATCAGTTATGTGTTCACTTCATACAGTTAACCCCTTAGCGCTTGCAGAGGAGGCTTGACGATGTATCAGCTTTTTACATGTATATAAACCTGTGTATGTGAGAGAGAGAGACAGAGAAAGAGGGGGGAGAGGGAGGAACTGTCTTAATATTTAGACAAGGGTATTTTATGAATGTTTCTGGAAAAGCGGAGGAACAATGTGGAGAATTCTGACGTACGAACCGTCAGCCATCTCAGAAATGTAATGCGTATACCAGCCTGTCAACGTCTTTCCAGTGTCTCACATTGACGGGCTTACTACAACACCTGTATGAGTGAAAATCACTGCTAAATATTGCGTAATGTAACTCTCAAGATTCAAAGATTTCTCTCTGTAAACCTCTTGTCTAAATTAGAAGAGAAAGTTTCTCTGTTGTGTGAGATGCCATTATTATAGTGTCTTCCTAAGAGACTTTTCGGCATTCCACCTACACTGTTGTTTGTCCTTTACACCTTAACCAATAGTAGAAATCATCACTTTATATCCAACCGATATTTTTTCCATATATCTGAAATGAACGTCATATGCCATGAAATCATAGTTATACTGTAACCAAGAAATCGTATGCACAGTCATGTCACGCATACTTAGTCACAATGAGTAAGGCAGCGAAGAACTTCTCAAAGTAGGCAGAAGGAGGGGGGCTATAGGAAGACAGATAAAGAGATAAAGAGAGAGAGAGAAATGATTAGTTTTAATGAGAGAGATCAAAGATGTGTTTTAGGATTACAATAGATTCGACGTATGAAATAGAGATGTGCTGTGTCCCATTTACTTGAGGACTTGAGGAGATGTGGAAACATAGGAGGAGGTTGGTGAACACTTAGGGCGACTAGACGTCATCTAGGGGGAATTGTGGACACATAAGGAAGGACTGGTGGAGGAGTTGGAGGGGTTTGATAGACAACTGTGAGAATATGTTGAACACCTTTGAGGGGAATGGTGGACACTCATGTAAGACGTCGTGGTCTCCTGACCTTCATTGCTTACATATTCCGCCCTCACAATTATATTCCGCACATCAAGACGCCTCATTCGAACCAAAACTCGATAAGATAAAGTCAGTGTTGTATGAATTCATGTAAACGATATGCAAATAACTAATAAATCGCAAGTGCGCACCGTGGTTGAAATACTCGAGGCTGACGTACACACATACATTCCAGACATGACGGTCGCAGGAGCTTTTAGTTCGGGAGAGCAACCGCACGCCAGGAGGCCGGCCCCAAGCTATCCACGTCGGTCGGTGGCCGCCCGTAGAGCAGAAGCGTGTGTTCGAGTGAAAGGACCACCCCGTGTTCGGCTTAAAAGCAAATTCCGCTACATTGTGTGGGAGCGGCCAGCCTACGCATTCTTTACAATATAGCACGCAGTTTCAGCGGTTTTCACAGGGAGACAGCAAACGCCAAACGCCGATACTACAGGTTTCCGGATTGGTCGCCTTAAACGAAACGTCATTCTCCTGTTTTAGAAGAGCAATGCTGATTGGCAGACGATATTTCTGACGCTTTGAGCTGAAGGAGTAACGGAAGAGACTGAAAGATATACCCCTTCACGTCTGGCGTGGAGAGGCGCCGTTCCGTTGTCGCTCTTGGAGCGAGGAACAAGTCTCTCCTCAGTACTCGGTGAGAAACTCTGTCGAGAGCGAATCGAAGTACGACTCTCTATATTGAGTCCTTGTGATTAAACGTGGTTCACTGTGTTGGCCGACACACTTATTGTGCGGTGTGAACGGACAGAGTTATAGTTAAACGCCTGTGAGCGAATTTTTTAGTGGCATCGCGATGGACTGGTTATCTGACCGGTGTACCACGCCAATAGTTAGACTAGGGGCGAATAGGAATCCTTGACTTCATCAAGGCGTAGGGTGAGTTTGATTGGCGAAGGTCAATCCAGATAGAACGAGAGTTATCTTATTTGTCTGCAGCGAGCGGCGCAGACAGGAGTCATCGTAGCTTACGGTATTGTGCGGTACAGCTATTGCGAGCCCCATATTTCCTCCACAACAGTACACTTCACTGCATTTCACACGCGACAGCCTCGACCGTACCTAGCAACATTCTAAAGGATAATTGAGGCACTCGGTCGTAAAACATGGTATATAACAACTTTTGCCAATTGGCGTTTTTGGCAACGTCGGACTCCTTACAGCTGATTTCATAGGTTGGTGAAGGATTTTGAGGGAGATGTGTACGTTGTAAAAAAAATATGTTGGTATTATGTTATGGTAAGTGACAGCTGACTGCAGGTAAAACATTGTAAGTAACAAACATGGCGGCCCGACACAGTCTGTTCCGTAGTGATGAGGAACTTGAATCGAAAGTTTCGAGCGGTAACAATAATTCTGACTACAGTTCTTCCTGTAATTACGAAGATGAAAGCCCAGAGTATTATCCTGTTTATGAGTGCAAACAAATCGGATGCAAATTACTCCTTAAAAAGGTAAGAACAGATGCCTTTATTTCTAAATCTGTTTGAAGTAAAAGATGATATGTACTGCACTTACCAAGTTTTACTGCCTGTTCCGTACTGAAACTTTTCAGAAACGGAAATTCTGAACGTTCCTTTCATCAAATATGAACTGAGTACGTGGTAACCAAACTTCGTAAAACATAAACACAATGCATTATATAGAAATAACCGAAATAGGCTTCATTTTGACACGCAAATTATAAATATGTGCGAAGGTGACCACGGTATCTACTAGAGTTAACATGTTTTACACCCACTAGGTTAAATCACTTAGGATTTTTTTCTATTATCATGGTGTAACTCAGCTCTTCAGAAGAAATGTCTACCTGAAACGTAAACACAACGCTTTTACCTTACGTCCTGTAGTGTGACGACTTAAGCGCTTGACTACCAAGGCAAAGGTCACGAGATTGAATCCTGGTCGGATCACGAAGCGTTTTCAGTTAATCTTCGGACCGATCGTTTTCAATAAGATACGAATTACACCAGGTACAGCCGCGGTTCGGCTTCCGCGATGAACTGTTGATCCCTTGTCTTACAGGTTGGGCATACGGGAACCTCCCAAGTGGCTTCAAGATGATAGACTAGCAACAGAATCGGGAGGCACACGAGATTTTTATTATTATCCCTTGCATTTTCCTTTAGAAAGAAGGGTAATGAGCTTTTCGATACAAGTATTCCTTGTTTTGTTCCAGAAGTCGACCGCGTTCAATATCAACCAGGATTGTGAATCGGAACCATGTACCAGTAGGTCTACAACCAAGTCAAAAATAGTTCAAATGGCTCTGAGCACTATGGAACTTAACGGCTGTGGTCATCAGTCCCCTAGAACTTAGAACTACTTAAACCTAACGAACCTAAGGACATCACACACATCCATGCCCGAGGCAGGATTCGAACCTGCGACCGTAGCAGTCGCGCGGTCCCGGACTGCGCGCCTACAACCGCGAGACCACCGCGGCCGGCTACAACCAAGTCATGATGAAAACAATGCGGATGTAAGGTCACCTACTGCTTCTGGAAAATCTAATCCGCCTAGTAGAGTCCGTTATGCAGGATCGTCGGTACCTCTTGAACAAAAGGATACTGTAGATGATCAGGAAAAATCAACGAAAAAAGGTAGAAGAAGGAAACGTGAGATAAACCAACAGGAAAAAAAATAAAAAATTAAGAAATTTAGGTAAAAGCTATTTGTCTTATCGAGGAAAAGGAAATCCACAAGCACCTCGAGAAGCAGGCGAAGATTGCCTTTGTAAGAAAACATGTTTTTCAAAGATTGATGCTGACGAACGACACTCGGCGTTTGAACAGTTCAATAGAATGGGAAACTACAACATCCAAAACGCTTATCTGTTTGGTCTAATAGATGTTAAAAAAATTGCCATAAATACGAGAAAGAGTGGAATTCCCTCTCGAAGAAAATATCTTGGTTGAAGGACAAAAAGTAGAAGTATGTAAAACTGCTTTCCTCAACATACACGGACTGCAAAAAAGTAGGGAGAGAGTCGAAATTTTGGTTTAAAAAAGAAAACAAATGGCGCTCATACTCCACCATCAGATAAAACAGGTGCACATGGGCGCCACTAGAAAAATTATTCAGAAGACGATGTAAAAAATTGCGCATACTTTTATATCAAAACTTCTCAAATACGAAAGTCACTACACCAGGCACAAAAATCTTTATAAGATGTTTATGTCTATGAACTACACAGTTAAACGTTGTTTTGAAAAATATACTCAGTTCTGTTCAGAAAGTGGTAGTAGTCCTGTATCTTCAGACAAGTTCAGAAGAATATTTACGGAAGAATTTAATATAGGATTCAAGTCTCCTAAGACAGACACATGTAGGGCTCAATGAGAATTGAACTGCAACAAGCCGAAAATGATAAAAATAACGCTAAAGTCCAAGAAATTGGACACAAAATCGAGAGACACCACCTACATGCTGCTGCCGGTCAAAAATTTTTGCAAGTGGCCCCAGAGGACAACGAAGCCCTTGTTCTAACATTTGATCTCCAACATGCGTTGCCCATTCCAAAATTATCCACTGGACCTGCATTTTACAAAAGAAAATTGTTTTGCTACAAGCTCAGCGTTCATGATTGCTCCAATAACGTAGGGTACTTTTATTACTGGGACGAGGCTACTGCTAGGAGAGGAAGTGATGAAATTACTAGTTGCATATTGAAACACTTCACCGTGAATGACATACAGTGCAAGAAACTGATAGTAATATCAGATAACTGCTGTGGTCAAAATAAAAACTGGACAATAGTCGCTCTCTGGCTTAAATTATTGGCCAGTGGCCGTGTAAAACGTGTTGAACATGTTTTTCCAGTAGTTGGGTATACTACGTTGCCATCAGATAGAGATTTCGGTCGAGTAGAGCAGTATGTGAGGGATCACATTCGGTATGTGTATTGCCCGGAAGAATGGGGACAGATCTTGAAATACGCCCAACGCTCACCTCTCTTTAATGTGTACAGAATGCAGCAGGGAGATTTCTTTCAAGTTTCTTCACTGAAGGCATTGTTTAGAGCACTCAAGAATGTAATTACTGCGTCTGTCAACTTCTGTTGGTCCGCGAAGAACCAGATTCTCTGACTGTTTATAATCATATTTCGGATCTGGTGAAGAAATATCATTGAAGCTGAAAGGTCGTCCTCTTACAGAAGAATTTCTGGGTAAATTTAACGCACCTGTTCCACTGCTGTATAATACACCAATACCAGTCAATAAGGAAAAATTGCGCGATGTCCTCAGCTTGTTGAAGTATATTCCAAAGGTATATCACGGATATTACACGAGCTTAGTTCCTGAGCATTAAATGTAAAATTATTGTACCTAATAACTACTAATAAAACAACTGGTAATGCAACTTTTGGCTACTTTATTTTATTTCCAATGTGATTATCATGTTACACCACTGCACTGTAAACATCCTCGTAAGGTTCCATCTATGTGGTAACTGCTACGTACCAGAAGCAACATTTAACGTCAGTTGTTGTGAAACATGGTATCTGGCAGATAACAAGGTAGCAATGTCTCATACGTGAATGAAAAACATGGTATGTACGGGCATCTTTCCTCTGATTTTAGTTCTTATATTCCCAAACAAAATGTTATGAGGAGCAGCTAAGACGAATTTTACTTTTCAGTACATATAGAATATCTGCGCAACTGAGTTTTGTTAGAGCAAACTATTTGATATTTTCCTCAAAACTTAACAGCCGATTTCCCGTAAGTTTTCATTTTGTTGGTTAACATGTTTTACGACAGAACGTCTCAATTATTCAAGTTGAGTAGGCGCGCCTCTCAGCCATTCTGCCAAGTCAATTATAATCTTAAACTTTGTATAGAAATTTCATTAGCGAATCCTATCCGTGAGAGGTAACTTCACATTCCGAAAAGAAGCAAGATATAACTTGTTCAATTCATAACTAGAAGTGCCATTGTGATTTCTCAGAATTTTTGCAAAATAAATAATGATTTTTGTTAGTTTCACGTTTTTCTAACACTAACTAGCACTACTCCAGTACCCAAGTATCCCACTAGTTACGTAAGAAATTTTGTGAATTTTTGTGTCATTTCCTTACAGCGGACGACTCCAGAAGATATTTATTGCTGAAAGTTTTTGAGGCATTTCTCTTTAGAACGTTAGGAGCGTCTGTCTGACTTCTGTAGTAGTGTGGGGGTGGAAATAGCATCTTGCAGGAGCCACAAGGTAAAGGGTACATCTCAGATTAATCCGTTGCGCAGAATAACATAGTCTCAGATCAACCCCACGCTCACAGTAGACATGTAGGAGAGGATCGATGGTCACCTAGGTGAATGGTGGACGCTCTGTAGAATAAACATATTAACCACTTTTCCCCAAAAGTAACCATCTTTTCCTTCATCCACTAGCGAGGAAGATCAAATACTGACAGGAAGAAATTGCATTTCCAAGAAGGAGTTGCGCGACATAAACAAAACTTGGCAGGCGTGGTTCTGCATCTGAAAGATGATATCTATTCGGATTTCGCACTAGTCGCATATCAGTGGCACTAGTAACGCCACTATGACGATGCAAATCAAGTTTGCTTCAAACACATGCTGTAAAGGTCGTCAGCGTTAATTACCATAGAGGCAGGACGTGATGAGTCATGAATGCCTTCAAGGCGTCAAAGATGCTATTATTAACAACTCATTGAATTCGAACGATGTCGTGTGCTAGGGCTACGAGGAGCTCTATGTTCCTTCTGCAGTACTGCAGGAAAACCTGACACGAATACAGCTACTGCTGATGATTGCTAGCAGCGGAATTCGAAAGAATGTACGGTCGCAAGAAGATCGAGCTCCAGACGGCCACGAGGGAGAAGACTATCGTGTTCAGTGTGTTCTGCGTATCGTACTTCATCTGCAGCAGCAGTTGGCACCACAGAGACAAAACGAACTGTTACAAACTGATTACTACAAGAACATCTTCGAGCCGGACACTCTGTAGCATGCATTCCATTGATCTCAAACCACCGCCACTTTAGACTTGAGTCATGTCATGTGAGAGGTCATTGGAGGGCAGGGAGGAGGCCCTTTTTTTCTGATGAAAGCTGGTTCAGCCTCCTGCCAGTGATGTCCGTTTGTTGGTTAGAAGAAGACCAGCTGACCCAGCAAGCAGCTTGTCTTAGTGCTAGACACACTGTACCTACACTGGAGTTGTAGTCTGGGGTACGATTTCGCTTGAGAGCGGGAGTATTCTCGTGGTTATCCCACACATCCTGACTGGAAATCCGTACGTGAATCCGGTGATTCGACATACTGGGCTGCCGTTCGTGAACATCATTCCAGGTGGTGTATTCGAACCGGATAATACTCGCTTACGTACCGCTGGTGTAAGCCAACAGACTCTACAGAGTGTCAACGCATTGCCTTGGTCTGCTACATTATCATATTTGTCTCGAATAGAGCACATATGGGATATCATCTGACGACAGCTCCAGCGTCATCCTCAATCAGCATTAACAGTCCCTTTAGCGACTGACCGAATGCCACAGGCATGGAACTCCATTCCTCAAACTGAGATTCGGCACTTGTACAGCATAACGCAGGCACGTGTGCATGCTTACGTTCCGCATTCTGGCGGTTACAATGGTTATTAATGTACCGGCGTTTCACATCTACAATGGCTTACCTCTCGCTTACATTAACCTTTGATCTTACAATGCTAATCATTTACTTATGTTGCCTAGACAAATACATTCCCAAAATTTCATTACTCTACATTACATACTTTTTGATGTTGCTATTCTGTTTAACGTCAGTGTGTATGTCTAAGGAACGGGTCGCCAAGATTTCGGCTCGCGGCCCGAATCTCAAAGCTCGTTTCACGTTTCCCCGACCGCCACGCTACGCTGTCTAAGAGCGAGCAGGGCAAGACCGGAAAACTGCGAGAGTGCCGCATTTAAATGGCAGTGCCACCGCACTGCATACAACGTGGTTTTATATTTTGCATTTGTCAGCAATTTAGGTCACAAACAAACCAAGACTTCAATAAAAATGGTTCCAATGGCTTTGAGCACTATGGGACTTAACAGCGAAGGTCATCAATCCCCTAGAAATTAGAACTACTGAAACCTAGCTAACCTAAGGACATCACACACATCCATGCCAGAGGCAGGATTCGAACCTACGACCATAGCGGTAGCGTGGTTCCAGACTGAAGCGCCTAGAACCCCTCGGCCACTCCGGCCGGCAATCTTCAATACCATTTAATTATTTTTTTGTGCACTCAAGACAAAATATATAAGTTTTATCTTCAACAGAAGCTAACCGGGACACAGACAACTTCACAGAGTACCGCACTCAGGTCAGGTTGCTGTATAATCCTGACTTATTTAGTTTCATAATCGAAAAAATATCTTTCACACAAATATATTGATCGGAATATTGTAGTACTTTTGCGAACTCATTACGGAGACTTGCAGACTCTACATGAGGAAAGCAATATAGACGTACTGGAAAGTTTCGACGTAAAAAGATTTCTCATTGAAACTGGAATTACCTTGCAGTTCAATCAGTTACATCGGCAAATTCACCGGGCGCCTTCTACCGAAACGACAAATGTTCTCAAGAACAGCACAGGTATAGATGTAAGACTGATACCGTCGTCGAAATATTTATGAAACTATCGTTGTATTTCTGTGAAGACCACTATGAATTCTTCAAGCCCTGTTTCCTTTACGGCAGTGTCCATAGAGTAGTGGACTGTCTTTGTCAGAATGTGTCCATTCTACTATGCAATTTTCCCTTTTTAATGCATCACCATCAAATTAGAAAGAAGTGTCTTACTATGGGCAGTGTCCAGTAAAGTTCACTTAAAATGCGAAGTCTACAATCTATTTCAGATTTTCCCTCATAAATTCAGCAATATTGAATTTTAAGTCAAAAAGTCATCCCTGGTATGACCTTTGACTTAACCAACGTACTTTTAAATAAATCATAAAGTCTGAATACTCTTCGTTCAGTAAAACTGAAAACGGTTACAAGTGACGATGCGGTAACGCGCACGACTTCAGATATTTCTCTATTTATATGACCTATTCCTTCACGTGGTCAAGGCCTTCAAATTTAGCAGCAAATGCTCTTTTATGTACAGAACAATGAATCTCGTCTGTCGATCGTCGTAATTTTTTTGCTCTTTCATTGACAACTAAATCTTTAAACGCCTTCTGCATGGTATTGTAATATCTTTTCATAGCATGTATGTGGTACCTGTCACTATGCGAACTACGCAGTCCCATCGCTCATTTCTGTCTTCCCATTCGCCACAAACAAACAGAGAAGGGTAAACAGCCGTGACACCACGATTATATCGACCTCAGAGACGTATACCGACCGCAAACTGCCGCGCTGTTCGGTATAGCCGGCCACTGTGGCCGAGCGGTTCTAGGCGCTTCAGTCTGGAACCGCGCGACCGCTCCGGTCGCAGGTTCGAATCCTGCCTCGGGCATGGATGTGTGTGATGTCCATAGGTTAGTTAGGTTTAAGTAGTTCTAAGCTCTAGGGGACTGATGACCTCCGATGTTAAGTCCCATAGTGCTCAGAGCCATTTGAGCCATTTGTTCGAGATAGCTCTGAGAAGGACCGAGAAAAGCCGAGTGAAAGGCCAGGCCTGAGCCCGATCGTGGCCCACACACGCTGCACGCGTGAAGTTTGGCGTGCCGTAGCCGGCCTTCCTCTGAGGAGAAGAGTATTTGAAGATCTGACGTATTTGACGCGAGAGGACTACTGTATTTTATGTATGAGATTAGGAGGCGCGGGCGAGCGCGCGCGCTTTTGTGTGTGTGTGTGTGTGTGTGTGTGTGTGTTGTCCAAATTTACGTACAAAATTTATGTGTTTGTTGTTGGCGTTATTTTAACGTTGCGCCAAAGGTATGTTTACACACACAGTTATCTCTGGCGTTCACAGAAATAATCAGCTTCGTGTCATTTTGTCCATCAATTTTGCACTCTGAATAGATGGAGTGGAGAAGGACGGATTGGGTGTATTTAGCGATGTTGAACGAGTTTGCCCAACGTGTTTCCTTTTTCTTTTTTTTTTCAATTTAGCACCATTTTAGTTCTTCAGTGTGACTGGAACGAAAGAGGAGTGCTGAATGTCCTTAACTTCACTCTAACACATTTGGGTTGGTTCTAACATCTTCATTTTCTATGACTGCCTCTTTCATTTTTAATGCTGCGCTACAATTGACCTCAGATAGGACAGCTGAGGAGGCGACAGGAGTGTTATGAAGAACAAATGGACTAGTCTGACTGGACTCTTCCTTTCAGTACCTCACTGTGATTGGTGAAGAAGAGGGGGAGGGGTTGTGGCATGAGGCACACCTCAGCTAATTTCGCCATCTTGCATTTAAAAATTTTCCACGTTAAAATTTTCCACCGGCTTTCAAAGTTCCCACCAATGCTACATTGACGGCTGAAGGCCTGCATAGCAAATTCTTACGACCCAGTTAAACTTCTCCAAGAGATACTAAAATATTTCAAGGAAAGGACAGTAATGGAAATTGCACTACTAAGAGACAATATCTAATTAAAAATACTTAAGACCAATTGCGTTCAATACGGAAGGCCCTATTGACAAGTAATTCAAATTATTTGTCGGCTGAAGGGCTCGATAGTAATAACTCAAAAAACAGGCGGCTGAAGGCGTGGATAGAAAATTTTTGGGAAGATATTAAAAGAACAATCACCAACATTTCAGTGTTAAGATATTTTGTCTAATTAAAGTTTCTTATGACAATTCACACTCACGGCTGAAGTCCTTATTAACTAGAAATTCAAACTCTTTGTCGGCTGAAGGCCCTAACAGTAATAATTAAAAATTAAAATAATTGTTTAAAAAATATCATCACAACCTGGCCAAATCAAGAGAAATGTGGGCCTTAGACAGTGCTCCAAGGATCGACCTGGCAAAGTCGCTCAACTTTGTAAACGATGAGACAGGCAGCCAAGAGTTGTATTCACTTAACCGAATGGCAACTCAAACTACTGACAGTTTAAACGCAGACCAACACTCTTGCGAGATCATCCTACCGCCTGATAACCAATACAACGATGGATTAAGGCAGGCAAGGCGGAACCGGCGGACAGTACTGCGTCTTCAGAATCCGGTGTTTAGAACATCCAGAAGCAGTAGGAACCACTAAAAAGAAAGTAATCCAAAAGAAACAAAATATCCGAACCATAATCAAGGAGGTTGTCGAACTACACGCATTACCGGACAGCAGCAGCAATACGAGGAAAGGTACACTGCTGCGAAAATAGGCTAACCTCCAGGGCAGGTCACCGTGGCGTTAGGGGCCACTAGGCAGAAAAATACCGCTGGTTGAACTTCACCAATAATAACAAAATGAATTCAATGATTGCCCGCATCTCGTGGTCGTGCGGTAGCGTTCTCGCTTCCCACGACCGGGTTCCCGGGTTCGATTCCCGGCGGGGTCAGGAATTTTCTCTGCCTCGTGATGGCTGGGTGTTGTGTGCTGTCCTTAGGTTAGTTCGGTTTAAGTAGTTCTAAGTTCTAGGTGACTGATGACCATAGGTGTTAAGTCCCATAGTGCTCAGAGCCATTTGAACCATTTGAATTCAATGATTAATAATAAGAAGTAGAGGGCGACTAATTAATTTCCCCAACTCCAATCACTCCACTCGTAGCCGGCCGCGGTGGTCTCGCGGTTCTAGACGCGCAGTCCGGAACCGCGCGACTGCTACGGTCGCAGGTTCGAATCCTGCCTCGGGCATGGATGTGTGTGATGTCCTTAGGTTAGTTAGGTTTAAGTAGTTCTAAGTTCTAGGGGACTAATGACCACAGCAGTTGAGTCCCATAGTGCTCAGAGCCATTTGAACTCCACTCGTAGCTCTTCGTCTCAGCCAACCTGCGATCAGCAACGCGCGAACAAACGGCGTGATCTCAAAATATTGGAGGTTTCACTACTGGGTTAATGTTCACTCAACTCAAACGTCCTGGGTCGAGTGGACAACGAGGTTATAGCCCTCGCAACAACAGCCCCTCGATCGGGCAGTGCCTGCATGCCGCCAGCTGTCCCGGCACGTCCTTGCATTGCTGGACCTCACTATTGCTCCATCCCAACCAAACTCGCCGACACACTCCGACCCGGAAAATACCTGACGTCCCCCAAAAGATAGAACCACCGTACTGGACATCGATAACCGCTGCTGCCACTTGTGGACAGACAGCGCTAGCAAATGTAGTGGTACCAGTAAACACAAGAAGAAAAGAAGACGCCACTATCCTTATTACACGATGCCATGCTACCAACGGCACCAACGCAAGCCGCAACATGGCTCAGGTACCTTCCTTTATTTTTTTATTCCTTACGACTTTTCAAATTTCCCATTCGTGTCACTCTTTGATTTTTCAGTTTTCTACCATTTTTAATAGTTTCCCACCATGCTTCATATCCGTTTTCCTGCTCAAAGCGAATGCAGGGCAGCAACTGTGGTGCTGCGTAGTGGCAGAGACTAAAACTACGGCCCACATAAATTGCTGATAGATCATAATTTTTAAGTATGACAACTGCCAAAGGGCCATTTTTAAATCACAGAACTACCCTGGAACGGATCTGGATGGAGAAGACATTGACCCTTCATGTTGTAGATAAAGGAGGCGTTGATCTTGGAGATAAGTTTGACACTGACCATTTGCCATGGATATACGAAGAAAAATGGGCCTTTTGCTCACATACAACCGTTGCCCCCTAGTTATAAGTGTTTTCTTAAACTTACTCTGTCTCTGTCCCTATTTTTTCTCACTTTCATCTTGTGTGTGAAACGCAAAACGCTTTCCTACAGCTGTGTACATGCACAGTTATTACAATAAATAAACCTGCAAAATGAGTGCACTGCACTGAAAAGTTATCATTACAGTTATATTTTTTCGTACATACTAACTTTTAATACATGCTGATTTTTCCTCTTTTACCGTAACTGTTCACCATGCGACTACATTTGCCGAACCTACACAACCTAAATTCAACAGGTATGTAATCTTGTTAACATGCAGCTGTACAATCGTCCAGCTCGGAACACACACGGAATTACACGCTACATGCTACTATACACTAAGTCGCTGATTGCAGTTTTAACATTATCACTTGACTGACGTATTCGCTCCACAGCAAAACTCACTGCATTGCACAAACTCTGGATGTTTGTGACACTTTGACTTTTTAAAAATACATTGCGTGTTGTCTTCAAATCTAATACACAGAGGCGACAAAAGCCATGGGCTGCCTCCTAATATCGCGTAGGACCTCTTTTTGCCCGGCGTAGTGCAGCAAGTCAACGTGACACGGGCACTACGAGTCGTTGTATGACCAGTAGAGAAAAATTGAACCTAGCCGCCTCTATAGCCGTCAGAAACAAAGAACGTTTTGCCGGTGCTCGATTTTGCGTGCAAACTGACCTCACGATTATGTTCGGAGAATGTTCGATAGGAAGCATATAGGGCGATCTGCGTGGCCGAGACATTCGCTTCAACTGTCAAGAGCGTTCATCAACCAATCACAAACAACTGTGAAGGGTGACATTGCGCATTGAAGTCCATAAAAATTCAATCGTTGTGTGGGGACATCAAGTCCACGAATAGCTGCTAATGGTCTCACTTGGTTCAGTTGGACCAAAGAACCCAGTCCATTCCATGTAAACTCAGCTCACACCATTACGTAACCACCACCAGCTTACACAGTGCCTTGTGACAATTTCGTTTCATGACTTCATTTGACGTGCGTCACACTCGAACCTACCCTCAGCTCATACCAACTGTAATCGGGACTCATCAGATCAAAGCACGGCTTTCGAGTCCTCTAGGAGCCAGCTGATATGGTTGGATACTCACACAAGCGTCTAGTCACGAGCCCAGAAGAGGTGCTGCCGTTTTGCTGTTATCAAAGGCACTCGAGTCGGTCGTTTGCTGCCATAGCCTACTAACGCCAAATTTCGCAACACAGTCCTGATGGACACATTCGTTCAACGTTCCACAATTATTTCTGCAGTTATTTCACGCATTGTTGCTTGTCTGTTAGCACTGACAACTCTACGAAAACTCCGCTGCCGTTATGTGAAGGCCGACGGCTATTGCATTGTGCCTGTAGTGATGTAATACCTAAAATTTATTATTCTTTGCACGGTCTTGACTCTGTGAATCTCCGATAATTGAATTCCTTAACGATTTCTGAAATGTAATATCGCAAACGTCTTGCTCCAACTACCATACGTATTTAAAGTCACTTAATATCCGTCATGCGACCATAATCATGTCGAAAAGTCACCTAAGTACAAAAGACAGCTTTGTCAATGCACTGCCCTTTTGTACCTTATGTACGCGTCACTACCGCCCTCTGTATACGAGCATATCGCTATCCCACGACTTTGGCACCTCAGTGTAGTGTTGCTGTTATGCCGGCAAACAGATGTACTACAGAGTTGCTAACATCGCTGTTGATCCTACTGGGTGCTGGCGCCGCTGCTGCTGCTCGAGGAAAAAGTCATGCTGACATCGTGTGGGCGTTACTCTGTGGTTAGGCGGCTGTCGATGTACAACAGATGTTCACACAAGCGTCTTCACTTTGTTTGAGCCAGCTGAAGTGTTCTACGTTTCTGCATATTCTGTGTTTCAAACTTGATGTCTGGTTTAGTGCCACCACTGGCACATTCAGACCCGAAGGTACTCAAATGTTACGTACTGTTTAACAGCAACATTCCTTGAAAATTAGGTAAGTGACGAACTGATGGGTTTATGTGTATATTAAAACCGCGCTCTTAGTGCTAACTGCCAGTTGTTGTAGACATATATTAGGTCATATCACAACTGGTTATTTTGAATTTCACGCCATGAAAATATTCTGCCATTTTCGCCATTTCCAGACGACACAAGGGAAAGTACTTTAAAAAGAAAGTGAGCTAAAAATATTAAAAACAAGTAGGCGGTGGCGCAACAGATGCGGCGGTTGTGTACTAGTGACGGCTAGAGCAAACGCAAGTTAAAAAACTTCAAGATATGGTCGATATTCAACACCGCAGTATTATTTTTATTCTTCTTGTTTTCTATTCCTTTAGCCCAGGAAGTCCGACAACTGGGACATGACTAGTGTAATCAATAACATTTTGTGAGAAAAATCATATCGCAATGGAGGAGAAAGAAAAGACATAATCTGAGTTTACTGCATCTAGCACTAAATCCTGCATAGGAAGTGGGAACGTAAGTTTTTGCGAATGGGTCGAGGTTTTATTAAGACATTTTTCTAGCTTGTGTGTAGGGATACGGCTCTTGATTGTTGTAAGGCTTAATTTCTCTATGATCTAATTTTAAATATAATTTTTGCGATATGTCACTTTGAACATACACAATGCAGTAATTAAATATACAAAAAAATAAAATTAAAAAATATATGTACGGTTAATCATTCTCGATGCTCACTAAAATCAGCACATTCATACGAAGTCCCCTATGACCTGTTATAAAATGGCTCTAAGCACTATAGGACTTAACATCTGAGATCCTCAGTCCCTTAGACTTAGAACTACTTACACCTTACTAACATAAGGACATCACACACATCCATGCCCGAGGCAGGATTCGAACCTGCAATCGTAGCAGCAGCGCGTTCCGCAATGAAGTGTCTAGAACCGCTAGGCCACAGCGGCCGGTAATCTGATATAAAAAGTGATAAATGACTGTGCCTTATTACAAGAAGAGGGTGACGGATCTTAATGCTCAAGTGGGACAAAAACAAAAGAAGTTTCTTCAGTGTCATACATTAGTAGAATTTTCCGATCAGAACGCAATATTTGATCTTAGAATAGCTCTTCATTTCAAAGTAAATTAACTTGCAAGAACCAAATTACGTTAGTGGTTAGTCTTATTTATCACATAATAAAGATATTATTCGCTTTTAGAAATTCGAGTTCTCAGACAATAACAAAAGCCTAAATAGAAATTAGCACCACACTTAAAAAAAGAAATTAGATCACAGCGTTCTCATTATCTGACTATCAGACTGATTCAAAATAAGAATGCGTACTTTGTGGCACTAAAGTGATGTGCCAACAGGACAAGCGCTGTCTGGTGAACATGTATCTGAAATGCTCCAATTTACTACGAGAGGTATAACATGAAAATTGTCAATCTCGATGGCAGACTATTTAGTCGTGTTTTAGTTTCGTATGTGATCGCTACGGGTCGTACAAACATACGGTACTAATTATTCCCTAGATCAGTAATGTTCGAGGTTTCCTAATATCACTCCTGTACTGCTAAATAGTTGTAGTTTACTTATTTGATAGATCTTAACAAAATACTTGATCTGGTCTAGGGGTCAGTCGTGCTCAGGCACTCGGCCAGTGCACATCGCGCGGTGACGGGCGGTAGCGCGGGCCAGTGTTTACGTCGCGAGCAGTGCTGCGGTGGACAGCTGCGCAGCGTGTGCGAGCACTGTTAACGTTTGTTTCTGTACCACTGTTGTAAGTAAGATGTCGACAATTAACAGAGCGAACAGCGTTCAGTGTGTTTTCGATCGTGCTGCCTTGCGACCGACGGCTTTCGAAATCCATGAGTGGATTTTTGAGGATCTGAAATTGCCGGAAGATATAGTCGACACGTTCCAGTTGGACTTTGCGCAGTACTCGTTATTTATCAAATTTATTTCGAGTGACACTTACGAGAAATTCGTTGAGGAGCATGCTGGTGTGAGACCATTTCGTCATAATGATGGCAGTATTAGCAATGTCCAAATCGTGCCTTCGGGATACGGAGTGAGAACCGTCAGGGTATTTAATGTGCCACCTGAGTGCCCTAATGACCTGATAGCACGTACTCTGTCACTGTACGGCGTTGTATTGTCGGTTACCAATGAAAAATGGTCGAGTGCATATCGCTACCAAGTTAACAGCGGGGTGCGAAGTGTACGTGTGGACTTAAAAAAGCATATACCTTCGTATGTTGCCATTGGCGGCTGTCGTGCACAGGTAACTTACATTGGACAACCCCTTACCTGTTCGATCTGCCATTCAACAGAACATCTGCGGATGAACTGTACACGTCGACGTCCATTTCAACTTCCACGGGAACGTCCTGCAGACGGTAGTGAAAAGCTTGTTCCGCTATTGAGTGAGGTAGTCGCGGGGACGGTACCACCACCTCGGCAGCCGGAACGTGTTAGCGAGGCGGAGATGCCAGTTCAGGTGGAATGCAGTGCCCAAGACATTTGCGGTAGGACGGACGTCGATCCGGCACCGTCATCCTCACCGGGGCAGTTACCGCTGGATAACAACGATGCGCCAGCCACCTCTGAAACTAAGCCGTGTGAGATACAGGAGCGGGTGCAGATCAGTTTGCCTGAACCGCCCCTATCGGTAGAGACTGCAGCAGAAACGAAGAAAGGCCGCCGAAGGAGAAGCAAAGGGAACAGTAGCAAAGAGGAAAAGTCGGATGATTTGAGACCCGTACACATGTCAGAAAGTGGCAGCGAGACTGAACCTCAATCTTCTTGCTCCGTGCGCTGCGAGGACACCGCGAGGGAAGAACGCATTCGTGAACAGACCAAACACCTGAAGGCACTACTGAGCGCTGAGAGGGAACAGAGCACCGTAATGGCTAAGAGGAAGAGCGAACAGAGTAGCGAACAGCTGCAGCAGCGCTCTCGCAGGAACTCGATGACGTCAGTCGCAGCCCCGCGTGGTGGTCAGGCGGATGCGACCACGTTGACAGACTCAGCCGGCGGTGGCGGGCAGGGCGGCGCGCGCACCGCGAAGCACCCCGACAGCAATGAGCCGTGGTGGCAGCAGGACGAGGAGATGCAGCAGTAGCTGCTCTCGCGCATGACCATCGCGCTGCGACATTTCCACTCTCTGAGTACTCCAGACGTTCCCAACGAGTTTGATTCAAAGACGTCGAGAAGGACGATCCAACACAGAGCTCATTGTCCTCTGAACCATCATGTGCGATAGCCAAACCTACAACGTTACCACACTTAACGTCAATAGAATTCAAAGTGCGGTGAAACTCCGTTCGCTAACTGATTTCTTGTATGTTACCAGCGTTGACATTGCCCTCCTACAGGAGGTAGTCACAGTCTTAGAAGTGCCCGGTTACGTTCTCATTGATAACATCAATCTCCAGGATGCTGTAGGCACTGCCATACTTCTGCGCGACGGTATACCATTTACGGATGTGCAGCGGCTGCCTAGTGGTCGTGGCATTTCTCTTCGAGTGAATGGTGTGCAGATTGTTAACGTGTACGCTCCCTCAGGTAGCACTCATAAGAGAGATCGCTCAACATTTTATAAAAATCGAGGTTCCCATTCTTCTTAGCGCTTATCGTGCACATCTCATCCTCGGTGGTGACTTCAATAGTGTGCTTAACGACAGAGACCAAACTCCTAACACGAACAGATGTCTCGAACTTGAACATTTAATTCATGGCATGCGTCTTCACGATACATGGCAACAACTGCACGGTGAACGGGTAGCGTACACCTTCGTAACCAGTCATTCCGCCAGTCGGTTGGATAGGATCTATGTGTCCGAGGCCCTCCAGCGACACGCTGTGAACTGTGACATAGCTCCTGTCAACATCTCCGACAATTGTGCGTATCAGTGTTACCTTAACCTACACCGCCAGCAAATATACCGCGGGAAAGGCTACTGGAAATTGAACGTCAGCCTTCTGCAGGATGCCCAACTTGAAGAGGAGGTGAACATAACATGGCAACAGCTCCAGCGGCAACGACGTCGTTACGATAGCGCTCTCCAGTGGTGGACTCAGTGTGCTAAGCCTAAATTACGCCTCACCCTCATGAGTTACGCCCGACAAAAAAACTTTTGGCAGAAACAGACTATTGAGTTTTATTATCACTGTTTGAGAGAACTGTACAGTCGCGCTAACAATCCTTCTGGCGATATCGACATAAAGATCAAACGATATAAAGCGAAAATCACGGCGATACAACGCCAACGAATGCAAGGCATCATCGTGCGAGCCCACCCCAAGGACGTTGCCGCCGAAGAACGGGCCTCTCTGTACCACATCCTGAGAACGACGAAACGGTGTAAAGCCATGTTGATTGAAGCCGTCGTTGATGACGCTGAGAATGCCATCACGAAGCAACGTGACATCATCTCGCACGTCTACGACTATTATAGTCAACTTTACAAGACCGAGCGAGGTGGCGCAGTGGTTAGCACACTGGACTCGCATTCGGGAGGACGACGGTTCAATCCCGTCTCCGGCCATCCTGATTTAGGTTTTCCGTGATTTCCCTAAATCGTTTCAGGCAAATGCCGGGATGGTTCCTTTGAAAGGGCACGGCCGATTTCCTTCCCAATCCTTCCCTAACCCGAGCTTGCGCTCCGTCTCTAATGACCTAGTTGTCGACGGGACGTTAAACACTAACCACCAACCAACCAACTTTACAAGAAGCAAGCCGTTGATGAACACTCGTGCGACGATTTTCTTAGGACCTTGAGCTGTCGCTTGTCGCAACAGGATACTGCAAATCTGGAATCTCTTTTCACAGAGGACGAAATCCGACTGGCGGTCCACAGTGCAAAGAAAGGGAAGTCACCAGGACCCGACGGTCTCAGCGCTGAGTTTTACCAGGGTTACTAGAACCTCCTCGGTCCGACACTCCTCGAGATAGCGAATGAACTCTGGCACCTGGAAGCTATACCCAAGGCATTTACGGAAGGTATCATCCTGCCCTTACCGAAAAAAAGGGAACAGCAGGAAGGTCGAAAACATGCGACCCATCACACTCCTGAATGCCGATTTCAAAATCATCACCAGATCGATTAAGCTAAGGATGCAAACCGTTATGTACAAGGTTTTGGGCAGTTACCAGTACAGTGCAGTGCAAGGTCGAAGTGCAATCTCAGCAGCCTGTGATTTGACGGACATCATCTGTTCGTATGCTGAAACCAAAGGACAGGGCGCTCTGATCTTTCTAGATTTTGAGAAGGCTTATGACCGTGTACGTCATGACTTCCTCTTTAAAAGCATGAAGAAACTAGGTTTTGGACTTCATCTTATAGAATTAATTCGCAAACTTACTACAAACGCCTCTTCACGGATTCTCATTAATGGCCATTTTACGAAAGAAGTTTCCATTGAGCAATCCGTCCGCCAAGGATGTCCTCTGTCAATGATTTTGTACGCCATTGCAGTGAAGCCGCTCCTGAACAACTTGGCGCATAGCGGGATCGGACTTAGCGTCGAGTCTGTCACTATCCCATGCATTGCGTATGCTGACGATGTATGCGTCACTGTGTCATCATCGCAACAACTTCTGTCAGCGGAAACTCTTTTACAAACATTCACGTTTCTTTCAGGAGCAATACTCAATAGAACTAAAACCACAGCTTTGCAGATCGGTGGCGGTATCGGAGACATATCCCATGTTACCTGGTGCAAGGTCAAGGATTCTCACACAACCCTCGGTGTTACTTTTGAGGCCAAACCAGACAAATTCCTGACGAAGAACTGGTCACACATGCTTAATAAATTACGTGCTGCTTTGATACTTCACTCCGACCGTGACTTGAACATACTACAGAAAGTTAAGACCATCGAGATCGCCATTACGAGCAAGATGACTTATTTGGCGCAAATTCTTCCAATCTCCGACCATCTAGCCAAGAGTATACAACAAGCGTTATGTTGGTTTCTTTTTAGGGGGCACATTTTCAAAGTTCATTTCGTTACCTTAACCTTACCTTCGTTCAAAGGTGGCCTTAACCTCATTAAAGTACACAAAAAATGTGTCACCCTGCTCCTAAATCACATCAGGAAGGAGTTCCGTACCCGGAGGACCAGTATCATCACAAACCTCATTCAGCGGTGGAAGCCTCATAGCCTTGACCCACCCGTTAATATCGCCGGCATTCCACTTTCTTACCGACATGTACGACTGTACTACATGGAAATGAGCTACATTCGACACAAAATCGTCGATAACGGAAGCCTGACGAACAGGAAGCTTTATGGCCTTCTCACGACAACAAACCACAGGAATCGTCTCGAAGAAAAACATCCACATACACATTGGAGTATAGTATGGCGGAATGTGCACAGCGACGTGTTACCGTCACGCGTCATAGCCGACTGGTATCTAACAGTCAACGATAAAGTAGCAACGAATGAAAAGCTACATAAAATTGGCCTTCATCCAACGCCCAACTGTGACACATGCGGAAGGGTCGACACGCTTCTTCATAGGTTCACGTGCGGACATGCAGAAGAAATTACTACATTTCTTCGTGAACGATTGTCGGTGATAGACCGTACGACGCCCTGTGGTGTAGATCTATTAGAGATCATTCAGCCATAAAAACTGAGATATCCACGAGCAAAAAACAACGCTGCAACGTGGATCATGGGCCACACAGCATCGTTTATTATGCAGAATAGGCATGCTACTTTCCTCGACTATTATTCTTACATAGAAATTGAACACTTTAAAATGAGACAACACTGTGACTACAGGAGGATGTTTGGAAATATGCTGAACATCATAATTAACGGTTAAATGCTTCAAATACAATCTTTCGGATCGCAGGGGTTGCCAGTGACCTGTATGTATGAATCCCATTTGCTTCCTGGGACTTTAGTACTTGCCGGAATTTTACGATACTATTCAGATGCTCACCAATACAGAAGGCATTTTTTCTTTCCCATTTTCGCTTTCACATTTCCCTTCTCTCGCAGAGCGAGCGGAGCAGCCTTCCTTCAATTATGAAGTGACAGTCTTTTGTGCACCATAAAAAAAACTACTTGGCCCAAAAAAAAAAAAAAAAAAAAAAAAAAAAAAAAAAAAAAAAAACCTCAAGACGACATTTCATTTCTTATATTGCGCTACGGACGACATGAGGATGCAGAGGGCAATGGAAACCACTGCATTAAAAACACGTAACGTGTATCCACTGGACATGTGGCCTGTAATTGAAGAAGTGTCATGATGATCTCTCCATTGGCTAAAGATTCCGGAATAGTCCCCCATTCGGATCTCCGAGAGGGGAGGTTACCATGAGAAAAAGATTGAATAATCAACGAAAGGATAACGGTTCTACGAGTCGGGGCGTGGAATGTCAGAAGCTTGAACGTGGTAGGGAAACTAGAAAATCTGAAAAGGGAAATGCAAAGGCTCAATCTAGATATAGTAGGGTTCAGTGACGTGAGGTGGAAGGAAGACAAGGATTTCTGGTCAGATGAGTATCGGGTAATATCAACAGCAGCAGAAAATAGTATAACAGGTGTACGATTCGTTATGAATAGGAAGGTAGGGCGGAGGGTGTGTTACTGTGAACAGTTCAGTGACTGGGTTGTTCTAATTAGAATCAACGGCAGACCAACACGAACAACGATAGTTCAGGTATACATGCCGACGTCGCAAGCTGAAGATGAACAGATAGAGAAAGTGTATGAGGATATTGAAAGGGTAATGCAGTATGTAAAGGGGGACGAAAATCTAATAGTCATGGGCGACTGGAATGCATTTGTTGGGGAAGGAGTAGAAGAAAAGGTTACAGGAGAATATGGGCTTGTGACAAGGAATGAAAGAGGAGAGAGACTAATTGAGTTCTGTAACAAGTTTCAGCTAGTAATAGCGAATACCCTGTTCAATAATCACAAGAGGAGGAGGTATACTTGGAAAAGGCCGGGAGATACGGGAAGATTTCAATTTGATTACATCATGGTCAGACAGAGATTCCGAAATCAGTTACTGGATTGTAAGGCGTACCCAGGACCAGACATAGACTCAGATCACAATATAGTAGTGATGAAGAGTAGGCTGAAGTTCAAGACATTAGTCAGGAAGAATCAATACGCAAAGAAGTGGGATACGGAAGTACTAAGGAATGACGAGATACGTTTGAAGTTATCTAACGCTATAGATACAGCAATAAGGAATAGCGCAGTAGGCAGTACAGTTGAAGAGCAATGAACATCTCTAAAAAGGGCCATCACAGAAGTTGGGAAGGAAAACATAAGTACAAAGAAGGTAGCTGCGAAGAAACCATGGGTACCAGAAGAAATACTTCAGTTGATTGATGAAAGGAGGGAGTACAAACATGTTCCGGGAAAATCAGGAATACAGAAATACAAGTCGCTGAGGAATGAAATAAATAGGAAGTGCACGGAAGCTAAGACGAAATGGCTGCAGGAAAAATGTGAAGACATCGAAAAAGATATGATTGTCGGAAGGACAGACTCAGCATACAGGAAAGTGAAAACAACCTTTGGTGACATTAAAAGCCACGGTGGTAACATTAAGAGTGCAACGGGAATTCCACTGTTAAATGTAGAGGAGAGAGCGGATAGGTGGAAAGAATACATGGAAAGCCTCTATGAGGGTGAAGATTTGTCTGATGTGATAGAAGAAGAAACAGGAGTCGATTTAGAAGAGTTAGGGGATCCAGTATTAGAATCGGAATTTAAAAGAGCTCTGGAGGCCTTACGGTCAAATAAGGATGAAGGGATAGATAACATTTCAAGAGGGGATAATAAGAGTGGACGATCAAGAACGATGTGCTCGTATTAAGAAGGGTGTAAAACAAGGCTGTAGCCTTTCGTCCCTACTCTTCAATCTGTACATCGAGGAAGCAATGTTGGAAATAAAAGAAAGGTTCAGGAGTGGAATTAAAATACAAAGTGAAAGGATATCAATGATACGATTCGCTGGTGACATTGCTATCCTGAGTGAAAGTGAAGAGGAATTAAATGATCTGCTGAACGGAATGAACAGTCTAATGAGTACACAGTATGGTTTGAGAGTAAATCGAAGAAAGACGAAGGTTATGAAAAGTAGTAGAAATGAGAACAGCGAGAAACTTAACATCAGGATTGATGGTCACGAAGTCAATGAAGTTAAGGAATTCTGCTACCTAGGCAGTAAAATAACCAATGACGGACGGAGCAAGGAGGACATCAAAAGCAGACTCGCTATGGCAAAAAAGGCATTTCTGGTCAAGAGAAGTCTACTAATATCAAATACCAACCTTAATTTGAGGAAGAAATTTCTGAGGATATACGTCTGGAGTACAGCGTTGTATGGTAGTGAAACATGGACTGTGGGAAAACCGGAACAGAAGAGAATCGAAGCATTTGATATGTGGTGCTATAGACGAATGTTGAAAATTAGATGGAGTGATAAGGTAAGGAATGAGGAGGTTCTACGCAGAATAGGAGAGGAAAGGAATATGTGGAAAACACTGATAAGGAGAAGGGACAGGATAATAGGACATCTGCTAAGACATGAGGGACTGACTTCCGTGGTACTAGAGGGAGCTGTAGAGGGCAAAAACTGTAGAGGAAGACAGAGATTGGAATACGTCAAGTGCTACTCTGAGATGAAGAGGTTAGCACAGGAAAGGAATTCGTGGCGGGCCGCATCAAACGAGTGAGTAGACTGATGACAAAAAAAAAATAATAATAAAATCCTTATTGCTTATTGTCAGTGAAGAAGCATTTATCAATTTCACCGTACACGACATTCTTAACGCTTCAAGAATGGTGTGAAACTAGGACCAAAACGTTCCTTCACAGTCGAAATCAACGTATACCGTACACGCAATAAAAAGACTACTGGGAAATATGTACTGTGGCCTCAAAAAAAATGGTTCAAATGGCTCTGAGCACTATGGGACTTAACTTCTGTGGTCATCAGTCCCCTAGAACTTAGAACTACTTAAACCTAACTAACCTAAGGACATCACACACATCCATGCCCGAGGCAGGATTCGAACCTGCGACCGTAGCTGGCCCGCGGTTCCGGACTGCGCGCCTAGAACCACTACACCAGCGCGGCCGGCACTGTGGCCACTGACTGCATGCAATAACATGAGGCACTTACTTGTCAGTGTTTCCCCCATCTTACATTACTCTATATTTCAGCCTTACCACATTGCTGTGGCAGTTCGGTAATTGGCGTACGCTGAGCACGTTTTGCGGGCAGAGATTGTATCTGCTTTTCTCGCGCTGGCCCCATCAGTTTTGTTTAAGGACACAGTCTCATGAGAACACCAACACGTGTTATTGCGCGGACAACTTCCCAAGAGGACAGCCGTGTTGACGAACGGTGGCTTTGTATTCCGCGGCTAATCCAAAAGCGTATGGACAAACATGTACCGTGTGTCAAAAGGTTTTCTGACGTCACGAGTATTCGCTCTGGAGAAGCTAGGCAGAAGACTGCAGTACCTGTTTTTCCGCCACTGCAACGTTTAATCCATGCCTTATGCTTTTCAGTTGTTTCGATACACTGAAGATGAATAAATGCTGCATATATTTTTTATCGAAATTAATCTGGTCCGTAAACTAGACACCGGTTTTTACAATAGATGTTCGATGGATTTCCGTCTGAGACTTTGAACGGTGAATCCAGAATAATAATCTGGCGTTGTTTTTAGATTGTCACTGCAGTGGTTCCTTCTTGTGGACGAGGAGTATTTTCATGCCGATAGAGAAATATATCAGCAGTGCAGCACATATTTCTACACCACGAGTAAACCATTTCTAAAATACGTGCTGATTTTTTGTCACTAATAAAAATGAATAGTCCCAGTGAAAATCAGGAAATATAGGTGCAGATTACTCCGCCAACCTCCAATGAATTTCATTGACGCCACAACATGATAAATTCTAATGGTCAGGTAAATGTCAGTTTTGTAAACCCTCGTTGCCAGTTTTGTAAACGCCTCCTCGCTACTGCTCTGAAGACCGAGTTGCCACTGTTGTTACAGTAAGTTGAGTTTGAGAGTTCTTGAAAACGGCTTTTGGTGCAGTACACACCGCTAGACAATTTCTCCCTGCCACTATTACGCAGCTATGACCCAGGGTCAAGTAACAGAACGAAAGTTCTACAACACTCCAACAAATTAGTAACAAAGTCAGACAAACGAGTTGAAAGATTTACTTACCTTTGTGACTAGTGGAATAATGAAGTCTGTAAAACTGCATGTAATATACCACAAAAAAGGCCCTCAAAGGCTAAGTGCAAATAATCGTATGTCAACTTCACAGTACATAGCAAATGCAATTTTATAACCTGTTTGTTCATTTCTCAGAGTTCAGTGAACGATATTCTCTAAGTCAGCCCTAGACGGTGTTCTATAACCAAGTGAATGAGAACTGCTCTTCTATCTTCCGAGTAGGCTTCTGTCCGTTGTCGTCCGGTCATTAGCGGATTGTACTCGGCGGACAACTGGCCGAAGCGAAGTCGATATCTTCATTCTCAGCGCCGACCTACTTTTCAGAAGATTGGCTCAGGATGTTAGGTACGAAATTACTAACGTAATGCAGGGGTTTTAGTTGGGTGGTTAGCACACCGGACTCCCAGCAGGGAGGATGACGGCTCAAATTCCTGTCCAGCCATTTATAGTTGGGTTCTCTGTGATATCCCTAAATCACTCCAGACAAATGCCGGGATGATATCTTTGAAAAAGGGGTGGCCGATATCCTTCACCAGCCTTTCATAAAGTGAGCTTCTACTCCGTCTCTACTTCCTCCTGTGGGTTCGGGGGTTAGAATAGGCCCGCGGTATTCCTGCCTGTCATAAGAGGCGAATAAAGGGAGTTTCAAACGTTTCGGCATGTGATGGTCCCCTCTCGGGTTTGACCTCCATATTTCCAAATTTTTCCGAAGAGCGAACCAACTGGAGAAAGTGCCTTACATGGTGCATTTTGTCCATCGTGCATTCAGATCTTTCGCCTGCTTTCTCGTCGTCGCATTGCATTCCCACTCGTTCTCTGTCTCTTGGGCGAGGATACATTCCTGGGTGCGATTTCCGCCATGCACTGTGCAGTGTCGATTTCTGTGGAGACGATGACCGTGGCCTTCATTGCACCTAATATCGAGCACGGAAGCCAGTCCGTTGTGGTGGGGCCGCCATGTACCCTCTTGGTTGTAGCCCCCTGACAACACAGGGATTGCTCTACTGATGCCTTCCAACTGTAATTCCAGCCTTATATGCCTAGATTGTGGACATCCTTCTCATCTTGACGCTCCAAGCGCTCACCGTCCCGTCTGTGTCAACTGTGGGATGCGCCACTCTCGTTGCTCGACGGAGTGCCCCGTTTTGCAGAAGGAAAGTAAAATAATGGAATACAAGACCGTGGATCGAATGACCTACACAGAGGATAAGAAAAAGTTTGAGAAGTTAAACTCAGTCCGCGTGGACACTTCGTACGCTGTCGCCACTGCACAAGTTTCACCATTGACGCCGCTTGTGTCTGGCCCTTGGGGCCACAAGACCACACCAACCCCCTCAAGGGTGGGGGCTCCCCCTTTCACTCACACTCCCGCACCTCCAGCCTCGGGAGCAATGCCCTCCTGGCCGTTGGGGCTGCCAGTCCCCGCATCTTAGCCGAAGGAGTGCCCCCCTTCTTTGGCCCCTCTCTCACATCTCACATATGGGGTCCGTTGGGGCTCCACCCTCCTAGGCCCCACACAGTGTACAAGTTAGCCAGTGGCTCAAGGAGCCCCAGGCTGCAAGTCGAAGGGCTTCTCCCTCTTCTTCCTTACCTGATGCTTATCTGATGCCCTTCCAGCAAACTCCGAAAGAGTGGCGGGAGGACAAACCAAAGACGAAGAAAGAGAAACAATCCGTTCCACTGAAAGAGGTTCCAGTGGTCCACACACTACTACCACCTACTGGTTCCGCCTCTGTGGACGACATGGAGCTTCTAGTTTCCCCTGAGGATCTAGCTCACGCCGATGCCTCCATTCCAAAGCTATCACATCTCTCTGCAGCAACAGCTGCAAGGAAACGATTATAACAATCGCTTTAACTTTTGTACATGGACATTGCGACAGGATACTGCAGATGTATTATGTACTTTGTTTAGCGATGAAACCACATCTACCAATCAAGCCCAGGTAAACCGCCTAAATATGCACTATTTGTTTGTTGACAGTCCCTGTTGGCTTCATCAGACGGAACGTCAACGTCCATGGAGTGTAGACATGTGGTGTGGGATAGTGAACTCTGAGCTCATAGCGGTACTATGAACTCAGGGTTCACTATCCCACACCACACGTCTACACTTAATGGACGTTGACATTCCGTCTGATGCAGGCAACGGGGACTGTCAACAAACAAATAGTGCATGTTTAGGCGGTTTACCTGGGCTCCGTAGATGGGACATTGATTGTGCAGTCTCGTAACAGACAATTTTCCACGGACGCTAGGGGACGTTCCTCTGCTGCTGGGGGTAACCTGTGGTATCAACATTATGTCTGTCCAGTCGACAATAGTGCACGAAGTACTGCAGCATGTCTTCACTAATTGTTTCCCAAATGTTGGACTAGACGCAGAGGACCTGCAAATAGGCAGCCCCTTTCCACTGATTTGATGCATGTAGACTTTCTTCTGGGGAGAGACCTGAAAGACATTGTCTACAACGGCATACCGACTACACTCGATGATGTGCAACGACGTATTACTGCAGCTTGCTCGGACATCTCTGCTGAAATGCCAGCATATATGCACCAGACGTTCCACACCATACAGTGGTCAGTTGTCTCGTTACAGCTCGGAATCGGCACAACTGGTGTACGACTTGTGTTGTTCTTTAGTATGTGCTACTACAGGTATGGTGCAAGTGTCGTTGTGGGAACTTTTCAAGAAACGATATGTCGTGAACGATTCGCACTGGAATCGTGCAACAAACATCGCTGGCATTTTGATTTACCCTTCATTGTTTCTCAATGTCAGTAGGCACGTCTCTATTAAAAAAACATCACAATCTGTAAACAGTCCTTACGCGTTTGCTGCCGAATGAGTTTGTGCAAATTCCCAAATATTTCCTCGGAGCAACTGTCCGACATCTTTAGGTGGTTTAACCTTGTAAGTGGGTAGATAGAACTGGCGGTATCAGCAAGTAGGCGGCCCTGTATATCGAACACGCTCGCTAAGAATGCACAGGCGCGGAAATCACGCATGTGTAATGATTTGGAGATAGATGACGCTATACTCAAATGCCCTATGCTGAAAATCGTAGAGCGGCCCTCCTGCGCGTCCGCTGTATGCTATGTTTACTAACAGTGCGGCCAGACATCACTCACTAAATAAAACCATACTATACCAATGTTATGAAAAGTCTGTTACCGAAAAAGTCTTGATTTTCTCGTCGTGATTTAATAGCAGCCAATGCAGGGTTCCAGGCTGTGCTCCGTTGAAATCGCGCATCCTAGTTGATAAGATTATCAACTGTACGAATATGCATTGCTTCCTTAATGACGCAGTACCAGTACAATGACATAGGGGATAAAATTCCGTGTTTTCATAAATTATGCGATGTCCTGTATTCAGACAGTGCTCTGCTGCTGTTGAGTTTTCCGGTTGGCGTACGTGTGTATGACGCCGATGTTCATCGCAGCGTTCTTGTACTGTTCGACATTTGTGGCCTATATATGCTCTACACTGACAAGGAATCCTCTACACACCACGTTTCCTACATCTACATCTACATCCATACTCCGCAAGCCACCTAACGGTGTGTGGCGGAGGGTACGTTGAGTACCTCTATCGGTTCTCCCTTCTATTCCAGTCTCGTATTGTTCGTGGATAGAAGGATTGTCGGTATGCTTCTGTGTGGGCTCTAATCTCTCTCATTTTATCCTCATGGTCTCTGCGCGAGATATACGTAGGAGGGAGCAATATAGTGCATGACTCTTCGGTGAAGGTATGTTCTCCACTCTTAACAAAAGCCCGTACCGAGCTACTGATCGTCTCTCCTGCAGACTCTTCCACTGGAGTTTATCTGTCATCTCCGTAACGCTTTCGCGATTACTAAATGATCCTGTAACGAAGCGTGCTGCTCTCCGTTGGATCTTCTCTATCTCTTCTCTCAATCCTATCTGGTACGGATCCCACACTGCTGAGCAGTATTCAAGCAGTGGGCGAACAAGTGTACTGTAACCTACTTCCTTTGTTTTCGGATAGCATTTCCTTAGGATTCTTCCAGTGAATGTCAGTCTGGCATCTGCTTTACCGACGATCAACTTTATATGATCATTCCATTTTAAATCACTCCTAATGCGTACTCTCAGATAATTTATGGAATTAACTGCTTCCAGTTGCTGACCTGCTATATTGTAGCTAAATGATAAGGGATCTATCTTTCTATGTATTCGCAGCACATTACACTTTTCTACATTGAGATTAAATTGCCATTCCCTGCACCATGCATCAATTCGCTGCAGATCCCTCTGCATTTCAGTACAATTTTCCATTGTTAAAACCTCTCTACGCACCACAGCATTATCTGCAAAAAGCCTCAGTGAACTTCCGATGTCATCCACAAGGTCCTCAGGTGAAGATCATCCTTAACCGAACCCTACGGGTTCCTCAGTATTGCAGATGGCCGAAAAACACACTTAAGGTCGTATCTTCCGAGGAATCTTCCGATTCTTGACGACATGGCACCAGAATAACGCAAAAACGCCAAGGTGGTGAGTATCTTCGTATCTTCATTCTGCTCCATAGATTGAACTCGCTTTGGCTTGAATGCACTACGCATCTGTCTCTCATAATAACCGTTTCGTCGGAACACTGTCTTCATATGTTGTATTTCACTAGACACGCTTTCAGGGTCGGATACCATACGCTCTCTTTGCACTAGCCGCATTGTGCAGGATGATGGCAGCTTGTGGCCTGAAAATATAGATAAGTTTGCGTTGGCTGGAGGTAGACGCTGTGTCACAAGGTTCCATCTGCTTTCCTTGGTACCAAAACATCAGGAAAAGGTGAAGTACCATCTTTGCCCACTTCCATTGTGATGTTCGAATGGAGCTAAGTTGTATGCTGAATAAACGTAGGTCGATGTGGCCACACCACAAATGTATCACCCACATACCGCAGAAAACAACAGCGTTTGAGAGTGGCTGACTGTAGTGCTTGTTCTTCAGAGTCCTCAGTAGGATGACTGACCGCCAAAGGAGACAGAGGGCTTCCCATGTCGACACCGTCCCCTTATTCAAAATATTTATCATGAGATTAGAAGTTCGTTGAAGTAATCACGTGTTTAAATAATGCCGCTATGTCCCCCTCAAACTTGTTGTTAATGAGTTCTAACGAGTACTGCAAGGGCACATTTGTAAATACTGACGCAACATCAGTACTTACCAAGAGATATGACGATTTCAATCTAAGAGTTTCCAGGCTTCCTATGAAATCTTCAGAGGTTCAAATACGATGGTCGCACTTACCTATGAGATGTCCCAATAGTGATATTTGACAACAAAATAAGTGGGTGGTCTTATGTTACTTACAATCGGACGTAGAGGCACCCCACCCTTATAGATCCTGGGATTCTGTATCTACGTTTCTTCAGCATTCAAATTCGCTTCCTCAGAGTATAAACTTCACAATGGAAGTGTACAAAGATGATACTTTCCCATTTCTTGATAATTTGGTATGAAGGATAGCAGATGGAACATTCGGGCACAGCATCTACCACAAGCCATAACATACAGATCTATATTTGGAGGCCACAAGCTCCCATTATCCTGCACAATGGGGTTATGCATTACGACGTTAGTTCATAGAGACCGTATGGTATCTGATCCTGAAAGGCTGTCGAGAGAAATGCGACATTTGAAGACAGTGCTCCGACAAAACGGTTATTTTGAGAGACAGATAACGTAATGCATTCATGCCCAGGCGAGTGCAATCTAAGGAGCAGAATGAAGATACGAAGACACTCAGTACTTTGGCCTTTTCTCGTTATTTTGGTACCATGTCGTCAAAAATCGGAAGAGTCCTCCCGAGAAATGACCTTAAATGTGTTTCTCGACCATCTGCAATACTGTGGAACCCGTAGGGTTTGGTTAAGGTTGATCTTCGCCTGAAGAAACCTGGTGTGTAGAAGATTCCGTGTCAGTGTGGGGCAGTATATATAGGCCAGACAAGCCGCACAGTACAAGAACGCTACGATGAACATCAGCGTCATACACACATTCGCCAACCGGAAAACTCGGAAACTGCAGAACACTGTCTGAATACAGGACGTTGCATCATTTCTGAAAAGACGGAAGCTTTATACCCGGCATCATCTTCCTGGGACTGCGTCATTAAGGAAGCAATACATATCCGTACAGCCGATAATCTCATCAACAGGGATGCTGGATTTCACCTGAGCACAGCCTGGAACCCTGCATTGGCTGCTATTAAATCACTACGAGAAAATCAATAGTTTTTCGGTAACAGACCCCTCATAACACTGGTCTAGCGTGGTTTTCTTTTTAGTTAGTGACGTTTGGCCGCACTGTTAGTGCACATAGCGTTGAGCGCACGCGTCTGAGGGCCGCTGCGCGATTTTCGGCTGAGGGTGTCTGAGTATGGTGCCGCCTATATACAAACCATTGTGTATGTGTGATTTCTTCGCCTGTCCATTCTTCACACGCGTGTGACAAAATAATGTGAAAGGTGGTAGTAATGGAATGATTGTGTTTGACAGTCAACAACGCAGTTAAGGCACATGTCGCACTGGTCCGTGGGTATTTCGTACGGTTATGCATGAGCGCAGATTGTTTACGAGTAGTGCACAATTCGTACTTGCATTCAGAAGCCGAGGTCAACGCGCAGTGAAAGACCTAACAGAGTTCCAAAGAGGATAGGTTGTACGGGCCCGATTAGCTAGACCATCAGTAACCAAGACTACCAACCTGTTGAGTGTTTCAGGATTAACTGTTAGAACAGTCATGACAGCCAACATTAAGCATGGAAAGATATCACCGTGAAAACGGATTAGTCGACGCAAATCAAAAGTAAATGACAGAGATCGCCGTACGCTAACACGATTTGTCTCAAAACTAACATAAAACTACACGGCTACAGTGACTGCTGAGCTCAATTGCTATCTTCGAGACCTCGTATCTATCGACATTGTACGAAAAGAACTCGATAAAGCGAATATTCATGGACGAGCTGCTATACCGAAACCATTAGTGACGACAATCAACGCAAAGAAGCATAAAACTTGGTGTCAGGAGCATACATCCTGGACATGTGTGGAGAACGCCAAAAGAAGCCTACAATCTTGATTGCTTGATTGCAGCGGTTAAGCATTGAGGTGGAAATGTGATGGTGTCAGCATCCATATCATCGTATTCTCATGGTCCCATCACTACTGTCACCAGTCGTGTTACAATGAACTATTATGTGAACATTTTAGGTGATCAGGTGCTGCCATGATTCAAATGTTGTTCCTCAACAATCATGCCATATTTCAGGACGATAATGCACGCATTCACACAGTCAGGACGGTACAATCGTGGTATGAGGAGCATGCAACTGAATTGCAGCGACTTCCCTGGCCAGTACAGTCCCTGGACTTGAACAATATCGAACCCATGTTGGCGGTATTGGCGCAGATTTTCGCCTCCCTCGTCACTACGGGACTTAGAAGACGTTCTCACCGAAGAGTGGCATAACGTTCCGCTGGAGACCATACTATCATTATGTGCCAGTATTCCAAGAAGAATAGCAGCTGTATTATGGTCAAATGGGGTCCTACCTTTTGTTAATAGCCCATTCCCAAGTAAGTACAGGTGCTTAGTTTATTTTGCGAATCCCCCGTATATACAGCGGCGTCGACGTGCGCATACCGTAAGTCGTACATAGCTACCAGCAAGGTTCAACCACACGATGGTGTGGGACAGTTGCTCCGAGGAAATATTGTAGAATTTTCACGTCATCGGGCAGCCAACACGAGAAGACTATTTACAACATATCTGCGAGGAAAGCTTGAGAAGTCACATTATTAGAATCTTTTGATTGGAAAATCATTCAAGATCCTGCCTACCAGTCCATTCTGTGAAAACAGCACATCAATAGCACTATCCGTTTTCTCAATATTTGCGGTGAAACTTTTAGGTGATTCACCTTGTTTATGAAGGCCTAGTCTGCTACTGTATCCGAAAAAGTATAATTTCTGCCTTCTAACTGACATCAGGATCGACGGTCAAGGCGTGACCATTGAGCAACCATGACGTCCTTACCACTGCTTATCTCTTGTGTCAGCAGCTTCGACGCCCTGGATGTTCGGTAACTTTGCCTGCCATGAACTTTTTTTGTACATTTAATTTCTGTACTACCCAATCCAGTATTGTCAGTTCTTTTACCGAATTATTTAAATTTATCCACCTGTCTCACTGTCTCTTAACCGTTAACAGACCGCAAATGCTGGTCAAGTTTTCGCAACGTAGCTACAGTTTCGCATCGCTTCTCAGGTGCCAGTACCCATTATTTAAATTGTGCAACGTAATATTCTAAGAATGCGATAAATTATGGGACTGTGAGCGCTATATTCTGATTCGTAGTTATTGCAGCAGTCCGACAGATGGAGGGTTCGCCACTTCCCTAAAGTTACCGAATTAACAGGCCTATCCAACCCGAATCTGCCGTCAACACAGGCCAATAGTATATTTCTGCAATATTTTTCATCCTCCATCTATTTTTTTTCCATTCAGTTGCGTTTTTGCCCCTCTCATTCTAATTAGTGGACTCAGGACCTGTTGTCATCTACCTTTCACCTCTGGGACGTTTCCGAAACCGTGAAAAGCAAGAGGGAAAGAAACGGCCAACTCTCGTTGTGCCATCAGATTGATCACCAGCTACGCAATAACGTCAAACCTAATTTTTTGGTGTGCTTTCTCAAGATTATTTTGCGGTCGGTACCTAGGCTTTTAAGAAACCAGAGATGCCAACATTCCTGAAATCCCTCACACAACAGGATCACTTCCCTCGTTAACATGAAGGCCCGTGATATAGCTGCAAGTTAGACTTTGGGACCCTGGGGGATGAGGAGGCACGGGGGCGTTACGTTGTATCACTGAAGGTGCGTCTCTGTGTGATGTCTCTCACCGCTGGCTGTATAGGTGCCTGCCCGGCCGTTCGCACAAAGCACAGCGCTTCCAATCTCCCCTGGCCGTGAATCCACAGTCCAGCTTCAAAGGGCACCGCCTCCTATGTCACAAGGGACGATTTCCCGTGCAGCCCTTAGTATCCCTCCAATATTAGATCTCCCATGACGGCATCTTGCTTCTCTCTACACATCATTAATACTCCATACACGAAACCAAAACCGAATATCAAACCAGAGGCAGCGAGTACTGGCATAGAAATCACTGTCATATCGCTGATTTAAATTAAAAGTGCATCTGTCGAATTTAATTTTCTTTTTTTTTTAATATGCTAATTCGCCCCATCATCTCTTACACGGATGACACATGGCATCAAGCCGGAATAGTTACTCTCCTTTCTCCATTCCGCGACTGATATGTACTAAAAATCTAACGAACTTTCAGTAAGCTACAGGTGAAATACAGATCCACAACTGCTTTATAATTGAAATACCTGGTTGGAGCTCCGTCATAAGTTGCGTTAAGAGTTATCTTTTTTATTTTCTAATGGTGACTGGTTTCGGACACCTACGTCGGTTTTCAAACCATCCTACAAAGAAAATTACAGTTGGCTTGACAATTTTATACAAACGAGGCATATATATTTGCAATACGATTATATTCCACTATTATATATGTAGGGTATACCAGTTTGTCATGACTATTTAGTTTTATGAATTGTCTTACTCTTTACATACCGTATAGTGTAACGATACAGGGGAAAGCCTATGTACATTGAACGGTTTTTATACGTATTTTAAGTTAATGAAAGAAAAATAATGTTCTGTTCAGTCAGTAAACATTCTATTTTCGGCAGACACCGCTGGTGTCTCTGCACACCATTTCTCCAATGTCTGTCCTATGTCGTCTGTTCTCTATTCCTGAGTAGGCCATAGTGTCGCTGTGAACATCACTGCACGGCCAGTTTTCGTTACGTTAGGCTTTCACTTGTGTTGTCAGACTTACCATAAGGTGCGTCTCTCCAGTAACGCAAATCATGAAACAAAATAACATGAGAAATATGTACAGCCAGCATGTACGTTAGTGTAATAATTGTAATGCAAATATGAATGCCTAGTTTGTATACATTGCCATGCCAGCTGCAGTTTTCTGTGTAGGATGGTTTGAAAATGGATGGTATCCGAAACGTCAAGAAATAAATAAGATACTTGTTAACGCAACGTCTGACGGAGCTACAACCATCTATTTCAATTAAATATCTAACGTCACTATTCGCTACCAGGCTGGGTTTTTGTTAGACCCAGCCGTGGACCCCATTTGTCACATTCCTGATATAAACGCCGTATAACAATCTCTAGATGATATTCAGCTACTACTAGAATAAAATGATTATAAATTATCAGGAAAAATTTACGAAAAGATCTGTCCTTCATGGACAATGTTTCCCAGTCACCTACAGTTGTTCTTCTATAGTCCAAGAGCCACTTCTGCGTTTTAATTGAATAAGGTGGATGAAAAACCGCACCCTTGTCTCAACACTTAATGTAATAATAATTTATTTTTGTTACATCAGTGGTTAGCAAATCTCTTTACAGGAGCATGCAAGAAATTATAATTTAAAGAAGTACTGTATTGGAAATAATTTGTCTAAATATCTTATAAATACATGTACCATACAACTGATTCATGAAGTGTGATAGCACAAAGTCTGACAATGATGACAGCAGCAGTTTTACTCGATGTTAAATCAAGTTTGAATCACTTAGCAGTACTATTGTGAACGTTGATCTGCAGATTACAGCTAAGCGAGCGTGTAATTGAAACGCATGCTGATTCTTTTTGGTTGTTTTCGCCTTTGTTCGCGATGTATGTCCTTCTGTTATTTCTTTTGTCGGTTTGTTGGAGGTCTTTCCCCTTCGGCCCTGCCTTACTCAACTTCCTGCCTATGGACTCTCAGACTCTGGTGGAATGGTTCTCGGCGGCAGGTATGGTAAGCCTGTGACTGTACGCATTTTTATGGAAGACATTTTTTCTACAGGCTGTCAGGACGCAAGTTCAAGCGAGAGGGCAAGTAAGTGCAAAGTACCTTGTCTTAAGCAAAACTAACTGTTTTTAGAATTCTTCGTGTTCTAGAGACATTTTTCTTCGTTGTATACTCTCCGAAATTTATCTGAGAGGGCGTGGAGGAGGAGGCGGTGGTCATGACCACCATGACTCCAGCTTTACATCGGCACCTGTCTCAACCCGAAAACTGCTTGGTTAATTTCAACCCCACTGTGCTTTCTCAGACATAGCATATGTCCTTTTCTCCTGATTTTTGAACTGATGTACCAAATTATTTCTCAGGTGGTCTAGAATTAAGTATTGATTCCATACCATTGTCCGACTTCGCAATTTTTTTTCACATTAGGTGCCACAGGAAAAGGATATAACACCAAACTTTGGGAACTGTAGTACGGCTCTGAACGCTTTATTCATCAATCAACACCATGGAATTTCTTACTCCCTTCGAAGTTTGTGAAAATGTCTAACTGAATGAACAGTGATGTAAGAATGTGTGACCGTATAACTGTAACTAATGGATGTATTAAATGCTTATATTAAGCAGTGTACGATTCTCATTTCATCTTTGAAAACTCATTGCTCCCTTCGCTCATACGGGTGGGCCTCAAAAAGTAGGTTATACATGTCGTACTACGTTACTACGTTTATATCACGGCGCAACAAGCGAGGCGCATTGTCAGAATAGAGTAAATTGAAAACATATAAGTCTCCAGGTTCGGGATGGAATCCCAATTCGGTTTTATAGAGAATAATTTAGGACATTGGCACCTTACTTCGCTTGCATTTATCGCAAATATCCCGCCAAGTTCAAAGTCCCAAGCGACTGGGAAAAAGCGCATGAATATAAGAAGGGTGAAAAACTACAGACCATATCTTTAAAACGGATTTTCTGCAGAATTCTAGAACATATTCTAATATAATAAATTTCCTAGAGGCCGAATAACTTATGTTTACGAAACAGCTCGTTTTTAGAAGGCATCGCTCGTATGAAACTCAACTTGCTTTTTTTCGCTTGATGTACTGTGGTTCAAAATTGGTTCATATGGTTCTGAGCACTATGCAACTTAACTTCTGAGGTCATCAGTCGCCTATAACATAGAACTAATTAAACCTAACTAACCAAAGGACATCACACACATCCATGCTCGAGGCAGGATTCGAACCTGCGACCGTAGCGGTCGCTCGGCTCCAGACTGTAGCGTCTAGAACCGCACGGCCACTCCGGCCGGCGCGTACTGTGGATGAAGAGCAACAGGCATATTCCATATTCCCAGATTTCCGGAAAGCATCTTACACCGTACCCCATTGCACACTGATAACGAAAATACGATCATACAGAATAGGTTTCCATGTATGTGAGTGGCTCCAAGATTTGTTAAATACGAGAACCCAGTAAGTTCTCCCCGACGACGAGTATTCATGTAAGGAGTGCCCCAGTTAAGTGTGATAGGACCGCTATTATCCCTGATGTACATAAACGATCCGGCGGACAGGGTGGACAACCATCTGCGGTTGTTTTCTGATGATGCTGTGACGTTTGGGAAGGTGTCGAAGATTAGTAACTTTAGGGTGATACAAGATGGACTACGCAAAATTTCTAGTTGGAGTAATGAATGTCAGCTGGCTAATAATGTAGAAAAATGTGAAGTTAATCTGGATGAGCAGGAAAAACAAACCTGTAACGTTCGACCACAGCATTTGCACGATCCTGCTTAAAACAGTCACGTCGGTTAAATGTCTGGGCGTAACATAGCAAAGAAGGATGAAGTGTAACGAACATGGGAGGTTTGTGTTAGGGAAGGCGACAGGTCGCCTTCGGTTTAATGGGAGAAATTTAAGAAACTCTAATTCACCTGAATACGAGACGCATACAGGACGCTAGTGGGACCTATTCTTGAGTACTGCTCGAGTATTTGGAATCGACACCGGGTAGGATTAAAGGTAAACATCGAATCAGTTCAGAGGAGGGCTCCTAGATTTGTTACCAGAAGGTTCGGACAACACGAAAGTGTTACGGAGATGCTTCGGAGACTCGAATGGGAATCCCTGGAGCGAAGGCGACTTCTTTTCGAGGAACACTATTGAAAAATTTTTGAGAACTGTCACTTGAAGCTGACTGCAGAACGATCCCGCTACTGCCATCATACATTTCGCGTAAGGACCACGAAGATAAGATACGGGAAATTAGGGCTCCTACGGAGATATATAGACATTCGGTTTTCTATTTGTGAGTGTAGAGGGATGGACACGGCCAGTAGTGGTACGGGATACCCTCCACAAGGCATCGCTTAGTGACTTGGGGAGGAGAGGGGAGAGAAGGTATGTATGTAGATGTAGATGTAGAGAACACTTTATAGGTTTTTGTCAGACAGTTTTGCTGCGGTGCTCATAACGGATTAATCTCTGTCTGAAGGTAAAATTACACGGCGACTGGAAACGTATTGACAAATTAAAGTACGATTCGTGTGGGCAAAACGTCAATATTGCACACAGATTTAACGTGAGAGTCTGGCGGTATGTGGAGCACGCAACCGCAGCGAAATACTGCCAGTAATTTGACCAAGCGTGCAAAGGGGTGGTTAACGCTGATCCGGAAAGAAAAGCATCGACATCGACCACAGACGACGATGTTCAGGCTATTTTATGTTCTGCGTATCCGCAACTGTTGAGAGGCATAATGTTAAGAAGAAATCCGCTGACAACTGGTCAAATTGTTTTTTTAATGATATACAACCTGATTAGTGTCCTAAAGCTGCATTGTCAGGCACAACGAAGTTAGAAGGTCATAGGTGTACTCAGCGCCGCTAGCCAAGCTGTAGTAATCAGTATTTTCTATGCTACATTTTCCGACGAAGGGTGCCAATGAAGTGAGCCATCAATTTGGTAAAAATTGCAGGTGCCTGGATCGCTTAGTTTTAAAATTTGGCTGCATCGTTGTAAAGACGAGGCTAGCCGGTGTTGGGAACAAGAGAAGCTGCCCGCACAAGCGTATGAGACGGGCTTTTAGGAGCGGATTTCTCTCGTCGAAGAACTGAAAGAGTGGTAGAAATTTCCGACCACTGTTTGCGAAGAGTTACTGACTACCCCGAGATTTCAAAAGTTTACGAGATTTGATTAGTGAAAAATCTGAGAACAGGTAAGAGGATGCCTGTAATGCTACATAGTCTCGCCCCACAGAACCTACCAACAACCACGTGTGCCGTGAGAACGTGACCCTTCATGTGTGTTTCTGGATTATCTCATTTTGTGGTGGGTTTGCATTGGTAACACCAAATCTAACCTCCCGTAATGTTTTTTTTTTTTTTTTTCCAGATAGGTAATTACCCAAGTTTGATATCTCACAAGGGAATGGTCCAATCCAACACGTCGAAACATGTAACTGGAATTTGTTATACAGGAAGAATACACC